>NC_061111.1:46238666-46276991 GCF_002878395.1 Capsicum annuum
TATGAGAATTGATATTCTTGATGAATTGAAAGTGATTGACAAATTATTTGATGACTCACATGTGTTATTGTACTTATTTCGTCCTCTCATGATTATGATAATTTTCTTTGGGCTATGTGAGTCTTTCATACATCCTGCATATTTCTTATAAATATTTATGATGATGATGATGTTTATACAACTGCATACACCCCCATCTACTCGGTTCCTTTCTATGGTACTGACCCACATCTTTGGATGTGGGCTGCATTTTCTAGGAACATAGGTTCAGGTGCTGAGTTCCAAGTTCGACAGTGATTCTTCGGGCACGTTGTTCTACATCCTCTGTTGTGGTGAGTCCTCATGTCCCGAGGACGTGATGTCTGATGTTAGTTTCACGGAATTGTTTACATTTGATAACTGAGTATGAGTCAGTTGGGGCATGTATCAATGGCTCGCTGGTTTTATTGATTTTCTTAGAGGCTTGTCAGACTAGTACAGATGTTGGGAGTTGACTAATAAGTCGTATTTTGTTATCTTTCTAAAATTCTTTTATTCTTGGATAATGAATACTCTGTTGATATTTGAGGGTTATTTATGGAAACCCCATTGATTTGTTTTAAACTAAATGAAAATGGCTCAAAGGGTTAGCTTGGGGCTACTCGTAGCCTCAAGCACCGTGTGACGCTCCGGGACCCGTTTTCCAGGGCGTTACACTTCCCCTTCACTTGAAATGCCTTCTCTTCATTTTTTTATATGAACTTAGGATCCTATCTTCTTGAGCTTACAAAGAACTCATTAGTTTATCAAAATAATAATAAGATAATTTATGAGATTCCTTTATCGCAGCAACAACACATTCAAACTTTAGAGTAAGTCTCCTTAAATCTTTTGCTACAACTGTTTTTTCAGATATATCTTCACGATAAGACTTTATTTGATTAACAAGATAAGAAACTATAGACAAATAAGTTTGAACAAATTCATTACTCTTCATAGAAAGAGTTTCAAAGTCATGACAGAAAATCTATAATTTTACCGTAATCACCTTTGCTGAACCTTGAAATCTTTCTTCGAAATCTTTCATGCCTCCGAAGACGTAGTTGTTTTTGCAATTCTTGCAAAAATTGTATCATGGATTGCTTGTTGAATCAGGAACAATGCTTTGGCGTCGTTTTTGTATCCCTTTTAATTTGACTGCCTCTTCATCAGGGCCTGCTTGATCCACAAAGCCTGCTTCCACCAGCTCCCAAACTCTTTGTGATTTAAAAAGAGTTTTCATTTTGATACTACAAAATTCATACTTTTCACTACTAAAAATTGGCATAAGTGGCTGTGAAACCTCACGATTTACTGCTATTTCTCTTTTGCTCTCACACTTTCTCTTTCATTTCACTCAAATACTCAATTGATCTAAGAATCACGCTTCACTCAATTTCAAAAAAAAAATCAGGCGTTGATACCAGATTTGTTAGAAAGGAAAAAGGAAGCTAAAGAAGAAACTAGACAGAAAATAGAGCAAAAGAGATGAAAACTACTGCAGTGATCTTTTATTTCTGATTACAATATGAAAGTAAAGAGACCTGCCTTTAAATAGGCTCACAATCAAACTAAAAAATTCAAAACTTAGGTCCACTAACCCATTGATTTACTGACTAGCTATTAATCTGCAACACTATCTAAACTTGCTAGAATAAAGGTGTAACAATTTGAGACTACCCCCTAGTTGTCACACGGTGCTTAGGACCACAAGTTATCCCAAGATAACCCTTGTACTGGCATAACTCATGAGCAACTGAATAAAACACATAAATTTGAAGAAAATGTGGAAGATAAATCTTTTCTGAACTTTATCAATACAAAGCTATATTAAGATGATTACAACTCTGCTTATATGAAATAAAATTGAAACTGAATACATCAACTATACTGACTGTCTATGAAGCTTCCACTATACTGACTATAGATAGCTGAGATGCGACTCCAACTACCACTAATCAATACATATGAGTAAGAAAATAAAGAACATAAATAGCATTTAACTGAAGTCCCCAAAGTAGGAGGAATCATCATCTACGGGCCGGAATCTGCAAGTTATCTGAATATGATAAGAACGCTACAACTAGTACCTACATTTTAAAACAATATAGCACATAGACATATATGTGGATCAGTACTTTTGGAATGTACTGAGCATGTAGGGGTGAGTGTATAAGTAAAACAATAATGCACTACTCATACAAACTGTTAAAAAGTACATGCTAAGTGTAAGTGACTCACCTTGGCTTGAGTAATCAAAACTGTAAAATCATAAATCATGAGAAGTAAAGAGTAAAGGTAATTATGTGAGCCACCACACTTAGTTCTAAAAAGTTGTAGTATTATTCTATTTTCAAATCATGTTGGCTAAGTGTAAAAAGGACTCACCTTTATCATATGAAAACTAAAAGTTGAAATCTGATAACTAAAGTCTTATGTAAGACAATATCTAAGTAAATTTGTGAGCCTTTACACTTAGTTTCTAAAAACTATTTTGTTATTCTTTTTCTGTTAGGGAATTCTTTTTAAAACTTTTCTATTATTCTTTACTAGTAGGGAAGTTCTTCTAACTGACATAAATCTGTGAGCTGTTATGGAGTTCAACGTCTTGTTCCTCTAGGGGAAAAAACTCACACTGGGAAGAGGTGTCATACTCTTGCCAGGGAGTATAACCTAAGCTAAGTGATCACATATGTATCTGTCATCCATATAAAAATGGGAATAATCTGAATTTGTACCTAAGTTGGCTTGTAGTTTTGGGGAAGCAGGATGTGCTAAACCTACACTTTTCGCTCGGTGCTAAATACTACTCCCTTTAATCTGTATGCTCATTATGTAGGAAATCCACTTTAAAACTAGTATAGGGGTTTACAATGAAAGCCAGTTATGCATCTGTTTACTTTAAACTATAATTAAAACTGATAAAGTGGATTTCATATCTCAGCTAAGGATCAAAAGATCAAATCTTATTCAAATCTAAATGTAATAGAATCTGTAATCAAAACTGTAAAGTGGATTCCATATCTAAACTGTGGATCATAAGATCAAATCTTGTTCAAATCTGAATGTAAACTAGTCATAGGATGCTTAAATGCATAATCTTTTTGGAATATCAATATTTAAACTAGGGCTTAATAACTTATGCTCTAAAGTCATGTAAAATCAAAATAATACTTTATGCTCATTAATCTTCTTGAAATACTTCAATAAGTTCAGTTAGGATAATGAAATCAAAATTAAAATATGAATCTTATGGATCAAAACATGAGTATGCATAATCCTGATGCACTCAAAGCCTTTAAATCTCATGCTTTCTTTCATATAACTTGCAACATAATATCATGCTTAAATCTCAATTGAAAATCTTTAAATTGAAGCATATATAGATGAGGACAAGCATGCACTTTAACACTTAAATCCATAAAGTCAAAACAAGATAGGTTGGGTATGAACCTGATAACACTCAACTTACACCTCAAATAAGTGCAAGTCGATCGTTGTCAATATATTTACCCAACTTTGGAGTCGGTGTCAAATCCACAAAGAACAATGTGACTGGCAATCAAACTAATTTGAAACTACAGCTACAAGTTGAATTTAAAAAAATGATAGAAAAAGATAAAATTTGGGGGTTTTAAATGGTTAAACAAAAGTTGATAAACACTTCGATTTAACAATGTTATGGGACACTAGAGTTATGGTTACCAAGATGCTTACATAGGTTGGGTTGCAAATCACTTTAAAGTTCCAGTTGACACTTTAATTGCAAGAAGAGTTGAATCCTATTATTTACCTATTCGTCTCTCAACCTCAGTAGGTAGTGTATCCGTTAATTCTCTCGAACTTAAAGGATGTGTTTGCTATTCAACTATGTTCTCATGTAGGCAAATCTGGTTAAGGCATTTGCCATTAAAATAAAGATTAAAATCTTTCGATTCCATGTAAGCTCTTTCTTTTCCCACATACACTTTCCTCTCGGACAAGTGATGTTCTTGGGCTCACTTTTCAAGTTGCAACTAAGAGAGATCGTTACATTGCTCGACAAGCACTTTCATCTCGGACAAGTGATTGTTTAATTGAAGTAACCTAACAAAGACTTTTCTCTCAGACAAGTGATGTTTGTAGTGCTGACTCTATTAAGTTGCAACCAAGAAAGATCATTAAAATAAAGAAAGGTTTATACAACATCCATTTCTTATGGATATACATTAGATTCACAACCCAAATTAGTATTTATATCAAGGTTCCCATAAGTAAAGAAAATTAGCTATTCATGATACAAAGATCAACAATATGTCTTGAATTCATAATCAAGAATAAGTAATAAATCATACCCACAATTAATCTTCAAATGAAAAATGTTTACAAGAATGTTAGGAACTCTCAATGAGAGGTTTCTCTCCTTTTTCACCCCCAATAAAATTGTTCAGATAGATGAATTATGAATGAATCAAAAACCCTACAAGATGCTATTTATACTAAAGACTAATTAAGAAACAAAATAACAAAATTAATAAAATTGTTCGGAATAGGTGACGCCCAGGCTGACGCTACATTAAGAAGTTGACGCCCTATCACGAATGACGTTTGAGAGGCTTTAGTTGCCTTCAGGTTCTATCTTAGGCTGGTGATGTGGCTGACGCCGTGTCAAGGATCTGATGGCGTATCACCAAAATCGTTAGATATCTTCTTCCCATACTTTCTTCTTAAGGCTGACGCCATTCTTGATGCCTTATCATAACTTTGACGCCACGTCACCGGCGTCGTCAGAACTGCTCCTCAAACTGCAAATCCCTAGTTAAGGCTGACGCCAATGCTGATAGGCTATCATGAGGCTGACAACTTATCAGGTTGTTGTCAGCCATGTTTTCACCTCTTTTTGCTCAGATTTCAGCTCTTTTGCTCCATTGTTATTTATTTCCATGCATCTTGACTTTCCTACAAAATCTTAAAAAATAACATCAAGAACACCAATAATTACTTAAGAACTTACAATTATTTCAATTTAAAAAGTCCTAAATGTGCTACAAAAATCTAGCACATCAACACCCTCAACTTAAAACAATTGCTTGTCCTCAAGCAACTACATAACACCATACTACGATGCTTAACCAAGAGACACATAAGATACCTATCACAATTGATTATCAAGTTTGGCTCAAAACTCATGCCACTCTCCACGTTCAATTATTTATAAATTCAATTGTGCATATCCATGAAGATTAACAATGTGACCCAAAGGAATCAAGATATGGTATCAATTCAGCAACAATAACCATGCATATGTACAAGTTACACTACCCAAACAAGTAAACAGCTAGCAATGCAACCGATGTGCCCTTACAATAAAGAAGTCCCTCCTCACTCATATATGAACTCAAGCATATCAATGCAGGGATGGTCAAGAGGCACTCACTCTCAGAAAGAAATTCCAATCAATGCATGTCAAATACCATATGCTTGCCCTTATTTTCATTACCAAGGTGTCCAGACAAATAAGTTAGGATCACTATAGGTCGTTTCTTCGACTTGTAATATAGGCTAAGGGATACTAGGATATTCAATGGAATCTAGAGTGACTAAGCCTCCTTGGCACTACCTTAACTTTTGGGGTTCACTTATTAACCTTTTTCTTTTTTTATCTCCTTTTCTTGATCAAACATTATTCAGGATGGATGTTGCTTTTCTTTTTCATTCTTTTTCTTTTCTTATTGTTCTTCCATATCACCCATTTTTTATTCTTTTTCACTTATTATTTTCCTTTTATTCTACTTTTCTTCATACCCAGTTTACATCACGCACCCCTATGATAGCCACCCTCAACTTAGGTTGTTTACCTAAGTCAAGGTGCACAGTGTCCAAGGAGGACCAGGGCCAAAACAAGTTCCTTATGATCTAAACGGGAAGGTGATAGGTGTCATAGAAAGAAATGGTCAATTCAGGCTCAAAATAGGGATCAAGAGATATCATGCATACAGGGAAGGTCATTTAGGCAAAAAAGTGACTTAAAAATCAAAACGGCCTATGATCCTTTCCTAACCCCTATCTTTCAACTAAGGTAAGACTAACCAGGCAAGTTCTAGATTCAACACACAGAGGAAATTGAGTAAGACCTCACACACACATGGCACAATGGTACATCACAATCTACTACCCATTCGGTTCATGCAATTGTTAGTAATGATTATCATGTCCCTAGTACTAATGCCATAAAAAGATTCACAGTAGCCACATATAAATGTATATCATATAGTTATAAAACAAACCAACGGAGAGGTGTGTATCTGTCTTAAAAATCAACAAAAAATATGTCAACTGCTCTAGATACTTATTTTTCTCCAGTTAACCACAATACATCACAAAACAAACATAATAAGCCTAAACATGCCGGCTCTACTAGGAACAAGACTCCGGGGAAAAGAGGCACGGCAACAAAAACCCCAAGAGGACATCAACTCCCACAAGTAGCCTCACCCTCAACTTAAAATCATGCAGTGTCTCCAATGCATCAACCAAATAGATAGAGTTAGAAACATACTTATGACACCATGGGTGCGGAGATTTGATGTCAATCACATAGTACTAATACAAATAACAAAATACCTTGGGTTGCCTTCCAAGAAGTGCCTAATTTAGTGTCGCGGCACGACTCAGTTATCTTGACTACTCAAACTTCATCAAGATACCTTGTTGATAATTATTTATGTCTCCACTTGGAGAATTTGAAATGTCGACCCAACTTTTGATCAATACATCTTCGAGGCGCATTGGGCAAACGTACAGATACAATGACACTTCCTTTATCTCGCTACTTTGATGACTTGAATCTCTTACCCAACTTCATATCAAATTTTTGGATAGGCTCTTTGGGTATTAATGAGAACATCAATAATCCACTTGATGAACATTGAATTTTTCCTTTACTGAGCTTTAAGTGGGGGGTTTCATTTTGCTCTTTTTGAATGCCAAACTCCAAAATATAAGGATTATGTTCCTTATCCTCTAAACACCTTAGTTGCTTAGGTAGGTGTACTTCCATCTCATCCACCAAGCACAATGTTGAAAAATGGTTCGAATGAGGTTTTCTCCTTAATTTCAGAGTTTCTTCCTTCTGGGCATCCTCACCCCAAATTGGGCTAGAGTCTTCAGAAGAGATTTGCTTGGTTTCTTCTTATTCCTCTAGTACCATCCCCCATGGTTGGTTTGTTTGGTTGGGAAATTATCGAGGGTTGCTCAACATCAAGCACAACATCGATATAGGATTCTTGTTCCTCATCTTCACACTTGTTCATTATGTTAAACAATTCCACAGACAAGATATCATCTAAATATAATGTGAAAAAGTTCTTTGAATGCTTGACCGCTATATCCATATCCTCAATCATTCTTCTTTCCTCATTAATTTTCCTTATATCTTGATGCAAATCATGTATGATATCATTCTTTGAGTCCACACGATCCAACATTAGTTGGAAAATAGCTTCAATGCCACTCTTTTCGGTGCTTCGTTCTTCTTGTGCTTGACTATAAGACCTATCATACTCATAAGAAGAACTAGAACTTGGGTTAGCGCAATAAGGGGAGGGGGTATTTGGGAAATCACTTCAATGTCCATCTTGACCACCACATAAAGAATAATTATACTCTCGGTAGGATGGAGATGGTGCATACATCTCTCTTCGGGGAGCATATCTACAATCTTGCCAAAAGTGAGGTCCATCATAATATAGACATGGATTATCCAGATAATATTTCCAACCATCAAACTTACATTCATCCAATGATGCCATAGTATGAAATAAACAAAAATAAAGAATATCTACCTAACACAAGAAACAAAGGAAATCACAAACAAATATTTACAAGTTTGAATTCAAGCAAGTAGGCTAAAATTCCAAACCAACTCAATACGCTAAATTGTTCCCCGGCAACAGTGCCATTTTTTATAACGCTCAACTTACACCTCAAATAAGTGCAAAGTGGTCATCGTCAATATATTTATCCAACTTTGGAGTCGGGGTTGAATCCACGAGGAACAATGTTAGGGGTTTTAAATAAATTTGAAGCTAATTTGAAACTACAGCTACAAGTTGAATTTAAATAAATGATAGAAAAAAGATAAAATTTGGGGGTTTTAAATGGTTAAACAAAAGTTGATAACACTTCGATTTAACAACGTTATGGGACACTAGAGTTATGGTTATCAAGATACTTACATAGGTTGGGTTGCAAATCACTTTAGAGTTCCAATTGACACTTCAATTGCAAGAAGAGTTGAATCCTATTATTTACCAATTCATCTCTCGACCTCAGTAGATAGTGTATCCGTTAATTCTCTCTAACTTAAAGGATGTGTTTGATATTCAACTATGTTCTCATGTAGGCAAATCTGGTTAAGGCATTTGCATTAAACTAAGGATTAAAATCTTTCAAGTCCATGTAAACTCTTTCTTTTCCCACATACACTTTCCTCTAAGACAAGTGATGTTCTTGGGCTCACCTTTCAAGTAGCAACTAAGAGAGATCGTTACATTGCTTGACAAGCACTTTCCTCTCGGACAAGTGATTGTTTTATTGAAGTAACCTAACAAAGACTTTTCTATCAGACAAGTGATGTTTGTAGTGCTGACTCTATTAAGTTGCAGCCAAGAAAGATCATTAAAATAAAGAAAGGTTTATACAACATCAATTTCTTATGGACATACATTAGATTCACAACCCAAAATAGTATTCACATCAAGGTTCCCATAACTCAAGTAAAGAAAATTAGCTATTCATGATACAAAGATCAACAATATGTATTGAATTCATAATCAAGAATAAGTAATAAATCATACCCACAATCAATCTTCAAATGGAAGATGTTTACAAGAATGTTAGAAACTCTCAATGAGAGGTTTCTCTCCTTTTTCACCCCTAGTAAAATTATTCAGATAGATGAATTATGAATGAATCAAAAACCCTACAAGATGCTATTTATACTAAAGCCTAATTAAGGAAATAAAATAACAAAATTAATAAAATTGTTCAGAATAGGTGACGCCCAGGCTGACGCAGCGTCAAGAAGTTGACACCCTATCACAGATGACGTTAGAGAGGCTTCAGTTACCTTCAGGTTCTGTCTTAGGCTGGCGATGTGAATAACGCCACATCAGGGATCTGATGGCGTATCACTAACGTCGTCAGATATCTTCTTCCCATGTTTTCTTCTTAAGGATGATGCCATTCTTGATGCCTTATCACGACTTTGACGCCATGTCACCGGTGTCGTCAGAACTGCTCCTCAAACTGCAAATCCCTGGTTAAGGCTGACACCAATGCTAATAGGTTATCATGAGGCTGATGACTTATCACGGTTGTCGTCAGCCATCTTTTCACCTTTTTTTGCTCAGATTTCAGCTCTTCTGCTCCATTGTTATTTATTTCCATGCATCTTGACTTTCCTATAAAATCTGAAGAAATAACATCAAAAACACTAATAATTACTTAAGAACTTACAATTATTTCAAGTTAAAAAGTCCTAAATGTGCTACAAAAATCTAGCACATCAGAACCCTAATTGCAATTTACGTAAATTCAACTTTAAAACTAGTTTTGGGCACAAGGATGAAAGATTATCCTTGTTCATAAACCCCACATACCTTAATGATGAAGAAATTGAAGCTTGAGTCCTTGTGTTCTTGAGAAGAAGATCTTGAATTATTGTTCTTGGGAAAAGGAGAGGATTTTTACGTGAGTTGATTTGAAGAAGACGGACAAATAATGTCCCTTTTTGAGTTATAATTCGTGTTTGGATGGTTGGGGATAGGGAAAAAGGACTAAACTACCCCTTGACCACTTTTTCCCGTGTAAATGACCCTCGTGGAGTGACCCCCAGAACTGGGAATGGACCTCGCATCGCGCCTCCCAGAAACAGGAATGGATCTCACGTCGCGAGCCTATCGCGAGACCTTATTGCCTCACATGAAAAATGACATAACTGTTCACTCGGGTATCGGATTAAGGAGAAATTAGTATCGTTGAAAAACTAATTCAATTATCTATAATTTCGTGGGTCTTGAACTGTAAAATTTGGCATATATAAAAATTTATACATGTTCAAAGTAGATCCTTGTAGAATCAAATACCAAACTTTGAACGAATCAAGGGCTCTTAACTTGGTTCTAGGTGATTTTTATGAATATTTTTCACCTCGAAATCACTTCACATACTATTATAATGATAATGAAACTTATATTCACATGGAAATCATTTGGATTAAAGCTTACACACATTGAAACGACGACAAGAATTCTAGCGTGAAAATACGGGGTGTTACAAAAGAAAATTAACTAACAACTAACTTCCTGAAGACTTGATTAAGTATCTCTTTGAATCATTTCTCAACATGTATATCACTGTAAACCAAGGTTAGTAATGCTACAATTAAGTTTGCGTTAGTAATGCTTCAATTAAGTTTGTGTAGTTCGTAGCGAGGAAAGCACTTGTCTGACAAGGATTAAGTTAATTAACTCAAGTATTATCTTACAAAAATTATAACATACAAACATTTTTCCTTCCCCATATAAAAATCTGAGCAATTTTTAGCTCAAAATCATAATTGAAAATCGAATTGAAAGTTGCAAATAAAGAAAACTATCATAATTTAACACTTTTAGAAGAAAACTTACTGAAATTTTCAAAGTCTAATCTGTTAAGAAAAACTTCAAAGTCAAATCATTCACTCTTACTAAAGATTTGGACATGTATAAAAAGTACATAAACCTTTTATCAGAAGAGAAGTAGAAAAAAGAACATAAAGACAGACATCTACTATATTATATGTTCTCTGTAACACAATTTTGTTGTAGCAGGCCAAAACTATTCAGACAAACAACACCGTGATAAAGAAATTTAATTGTACTACTTGTAACACAATTTTGTTGTAGCAGGCCAAAATTATTCAGACAAACAACACCGTTATAAAGAAATTTAATTGTACTACTTTATTTATGCATCTATTAAATACTTATAATTATAATTTAAGATTTAAGAATACTTGATGCAAGAATTAATTTTCAAATAAGAGGTGTTGAAGAATAAATAATCATACCTTTAAACTTCAGCAAAACCAACCAAGATTAAGGCATGTAAAATAGTAAAAGATGGATTCAGAGAGAAGTTGAAGTAAAATAGATAAATAGGAACTTCAACACTAGTCATTTACACACTAATATATAACAAAATTGTGGAGGTTATAAAATAATCCCACTGAGGTGGATTGATTACTTTGGTTTGTTTCTTTTTTTTTTATTGTTAATCGACTCAATAATAGAAAGAGAGAAAACACATTCACAATTCCATCATAATAAAAAAGTTGTTTTCTACATTTTTTGAACACCTTTATAGATCAGACTAAATAGAAATGAAAAATAAAGTCTGATTAAGTGGGATTTTTATTTGAGATGGAAATTGAACAAGAAACAGAAAATACACAAGCCCCACAAAGAGAAACTCTGTTAGAAAAAATTGAGATGAAAAATTGGACAACAACAAAAAATACATAAACTCTACAAAGAGAAATTCTGAGAAAAAAATAAAATTGTAAACCCAACCAAACAATGTTTAACACCATATATTAATCACCCTTTCCTTCTTACTTAACCTTCTAGTTACTTCTGTTTTTCAGATATGGGAATCAAACCAAAAATCCATTTTCCATTTCAGTTAAAAAAAACTGAAATTGGACCGGCACGGCTACCCATTTAACACAATATTTTGATCTTTCGTGTAATGAAAGAGGCCAAACAATTCTACCACTTCCATTTCTAAGTTATTTTTTACTTAGATATTAATTATTCTGCTCAATCTGCTCATCAATTTTAATCTTACCAACTCACATTTAGAGATTTAGAATCTTACATCTAATTTTGAATTCAAATCTAGCTTCAATTGAGAGATTGCAAGAGAAATGCTTCAATTGAGAAATTGCAAGAGAAATGCTTCAATTGAGAGATTTCCTTTCCTCAATTTTGAGAAAAGAGAAAGGGTATGTGTTTTGAAAAGAGAATGTTATGGCACTTTGGGAGAAAGTGAAATAAAAGATTTGCCTTAATATTTAATTGGTGGAGGTGACGGATTCCGGAATAGAACTTATATCCATTTAATTATTTCTTTAATAATTAAAGAATAAATAGCTCAAACTCCTTTTTCCATTATAATAATTTTTAATATATTTTTAAAAATGATAAAATAATTTTAGTGATAAATATTTCATTGCTATATCCGTTTCTACCATGACAAAAGAGTTTGCCCCATTTTATGTCGCTAATTGTATCACAAAAATAAAGGTGTCAATATTTTGTGCCAAAATATACTAACAGATTTTACTTTCGGTCGCTAATCCGTTACGAATGCGGCTACGGATTTTATTTTCATTTATTTAGCAACGAAAGTTTTATTTTGTCACTAATCCATCGTTATCTAGCGACGAAAAGTGACTTGTTGCTACAAATCCATTGGTAAACACTGTTTTTTTTAAGTGCAACCAACACCATAATACAACTGCGGGTAGTAGGGGTAGGCATTCGTATTAAGGTTGATATTTTGAAAAACTGGCTTTGGTAATTTGGTAAAAGGTAGTTGAAAATAGGTACCACATACCATATTTTTAAACTTTGATTTTATATACTAGACATAAGGGCTCGTGCTTGCACGTGCTCAACATGTACCACCTTTTTTGTGATACAAATAAATTTTTAAGAGTTCGTTAAATTTTTTTCATGATTTTAAATTTTTTTAAATTATTGATTATAATGATATATAATACTTTTTTTAAAAATATTTTTAGATAATATATGTTAAGCTCGCCGTTTTAATTTATGTGACACTGATAAAATTTAGAGTCAACGAAATTTTTATATAATTTTAAGATTTTTGTATGATTTTTAGATATTTTAAGTTGTGATTTATAATACTTCTACATAACTTTCAGATAATATATGATATTCTCCCTATCCCAATTTATGTCACACTGATGAAATTAAGTGAATCAATCGAATTTTTTAGATATATTTTTACATATTTCCAGTTGTTAATTATTTTGATTTATAGTACTTGCTACTAATTAATTTTCACATAATATATGTTATTCTCCCTATCTTATGTAAATGTGACAGTATTTGGAGAATGAATTAAAAATTTTAAGCCGTTAATTATTGCAATTTAAAATAATTGTGTGTAACTTTGAAATGCATATCAAATTAAAGAAATAAGATAAAAAATTAAAACGCACGAAACAAGAAATTGCAAAGAAGAGAAGGAAGAAGTTAGCAGGACAACTGCTTTCACCGCTCCTCTACATAATAGAATACACCTAAATTTCATAATTAATTTGATATTCGATAAATACAGATAACCAAAAGGTATTAATATCTTATAGCTAACTTGAACCCGAATATCATAATTTTGAAATCTTACTCTCAATTACTATACCAAATATCAATTAACCATATTTATCCATTTAGCAATTTAATTTTTGATATTTTATGCTCAAACCTAATGGGAGGGTAAAACATTCAAAATGCACGAAAAATTAAAAATCAATATGAGAGTTCTTACATATAATTATTTAAAATATATAGGAAATATCACTATATTGAGTGCTAAATAAATAAAAAAATATTTGGTTACAAATTTAAAATCACATAATTGTATTTGTGAGATTTTTTATTTATTTATTATTCAAAGCTCGATCTTAACATTTATGTGCAATCTTATTTTTTTTCATCTGTTAGGAGTTTGGCATTTTTCACAATAAATGTTAAGATATTGAGCACGAGTCTCTCTTAAACATACTGGTAGATTAAATGCTTTAAATATTTCACTGGGTCAAGGGTTCAAAACTTGTATCAATGAAAATCCATCCAGATTTAAGGTATTCTAAAATACCTTTTTTTTAACTTTCATTTAATTCTTCGCATCACTAAGGCTTTTCAATCACTTTATAAAGTAGTTATTTTAATTCGTGCAATTGTGTGTCTATAAAAAAATGTGTCACTAAATAATTAAAACGGAAGAATGAAAGCAATACTACGGTCAATTGGAGTATGGATGGTTACTCGTCCAAAAACGGTCTGGATAGTTGAGGTTGAGTGGGTTAGCTCCGATGTTCATGAGATTATGGCTAGGGATGGTGTAACTTGGTTGTTGTCTCATTTTGGAGTTTGACTCAGTTGAGCCTTTGTTGACAGGTGGATTACTCCTACTCATTATCTACAGACTCATTTCTTCAATTCAGGTAGATTGTACCTGATAAATGCTCGAAGGATAGACCATTGGCACATGGTGTTGGTTTCTACATCTTTTCGATCTTGGTTCTCTATGTTCGTCAGAATTTTGATTGTCTACATAGCAGAAATAGTGTATTGTAGTTGCGCTTAGTATG
The DNA here is from genome assembly GCF_002878395.1 of Capsicum annuum. NCBI lineage: Eukaryota > Viridiplantae > Streptophyta > Magnoliopsida > Solanales > Solanaceae > Capsicum > Capsicum annuum. Next base: position 46,253,110 of record NC_061111.1, read on the forward strand.
CTTTCACCCATAATCGATGGGGCATCCTGGAATGGATTGTTCAGCTTTAGACCTTGTGCTTTGGACTCATGACTATTAGTTTTGTGGGTCATGCAGACCAGTATTATTGGCTTTAGCAAAGATTACCACCATTTGGGTATTCAGATGGGATCTTATGAGGAATTGTTCGTATGATAGTCCATGCGAATTTTTGGTGAGTTGACTTTATTCGATCGAGGTTAGTTGTGATGTGATTATGTAACATGCCTCGAATGATGCTAGAGAGATTCTTAATAGAGTAGATAACATGTTTGGAAAGACAAGGGAATATTATATTTGGAGTTTGAAGTTGGTATTAGGGATTTTGCCCTGATTTTCTTACCAAAATTAAGTTATACTTTTCTTATAAGGAAAATAAAAGTAATACCATAATTACTTTTACTTTTCCTGAAAGGAAAATATAAATTTTTTTCATATTTGACTAACCTCTTTCTTGGAGGAATAGTTTTGCACCTCTATAAATAGAAAACTCCCTTCTCATACCATAACACAATAGCATCCACAATGTATTCTTTTAAGAGTTTCGTTTAGGGGGAGATTTTCTCTCTCATCAGTTTTATGCTTTATAATATTATTTTTAATATTAGGTTTTTATATGTAGGCCAATTGGACAACTCATAAATAATATTGTGTTTTTAGTTTACTTTTTGTCATATGATTTATCGTCTCAAATAGTTTGCAACTATTCGCTTTTGCATGACACTCTCTCGATTTCGAACCCAACAAGTGGTATCATAGCTAATGGTTCAATGGTCCAAAAGTTTGGTGAAACGAGATTAAATAGGTTCAAAGCGAATTCAAATCAAGATGCAACTAGTTTGGCGATAATGACGATTTTGTCTAACTACATGTGGAGACAATTGTCAATCATATTTCAATAATCTTGCTGCCACATATTTGAAAATAAAAATCACTTTAAACACTATAAAAAGGCTCTAATATTTTTAACCCGAAAAGGTCTGGTATATTTTAACCAAAAGAGGCTCAATTCTTCAAGCATGTCAAACAACAATGATATATGAAGAATATGTGAAAAACGAAGATTATGCATAAGAAGAAGGAGGATCAATAATATTTTTGTAGAAAATCAAGTCAAAAAAAGGGAGATTTGTTAGGGTTTTTGCCCTGATTTTCTTACCAAAATTAAGCTATACTTTTCTTAAAAGGAAAATAAAAGTAATATCATAATTACTTTTACTTTTCCTAAAAGGAAAATATAAAACTTTTTCATAATTGGCTAATCTCTTTCTTGGAGGAATGGTTTTGGACCTGTATAAATAGAAAATTCCCTTCTCATACCATAGCACAATAGCATCCACAATGTAGTCTTTTAAGAGTTTCATTTAGGGGAAGATTTTCTCTCTCATTAATTTTATGCTTTTTAATATTATTTTTAATATTAGGTTTTTATATGTAGGCCAATTGGTCAAATCATAAATAATATTATGTTTTTAGTTTATTTTGTGTCGTCTTATTTATCATCTCAAATAGTTTGCAACTATTAGCTTCCGCATGATGCTTTCTTGATTTCGAACCCAATAATTGGATGCATAGTTCATACATTTGGTGGTCTTTAGCTTGGTCAAGTATTCTCTTAATTGTGTTAGTATTGGCGTGATGTTGGTATACGTTGTTTTAGGTCTTGCGTACTTTAGTCTAGCTCGGTTGAATTAGAAGTTAGTAAGCTTCTGAAGATGAGCTAGTATTTATTTTGAACAATGGAGTAAGGAAGTTGAAATCTAGGAAATTCCTTTAGCTTATGTTTTGTAGAGGAATTATTCTGTCTGTGAGTGTGTCTAGGAAACCTTGCGGGGCATGCGGACCCAATACCCTCACCTTCTCGAGCTCTCGGGCTCATTTTATTCCTTGACTTTTGAGGATGAAAATTATTTTAGTAGTGGATGTTGTAATGACCCTCTAGGTCATTTTTCAATTTTCATGCGTTTTCGATATTTTGAGCTTTCACATAGTTCTAGTTATTATTTATGACCTTCTAGAATGGGTGATTCGATTTGTGGATAATTCACTAAAGGATTTCATTAATACCGAGTTTATGCTGAAAATTTTAATTTAAATTAGAATTTAGTATACTTATAATTTTTTAATTTGCCTTTTTAAATTTTTTGGTTTTGATATTTATGAAAATTCTCTATTTATAATATATTTATACTATTTTATGATAGTTTTATCATTTATCAATATTTTAACCGAAGATAGTGAGTCTAGTCATTGTTGAAAAATTCTTATTATAAAATAGAGGATTTATTTGAAATAATTTTCTATTAGTTATGATATATTCAAAAATAAGTCATATTTATCATACCAAAAACTTATGCAATATCCGAGTACATATAAAATAGAGAAGAGGTGGTGTTGACATACCTCTCCACGTGGATCTATGATAAGATTGTTAGGATTTTTGCTGTGATTTTCTTACTATATTTAAGTTTTACTTTTTTTTTAAAAGGAAAATAAAAGTTATCATAATTACTTTTACTTTTCCTGAAAGAATAAATATAATTCTTTTCCATATTTGGCTAATCTCTTTCTTGGAGGAAAGATTTTGGACATCTATAAATAGCAGACCCCCTTCTCATACCATAACACATATAGCATCCACAATGTAATCCTTTAAAGAGTCTTTATTTAGGGGGAGATTTCTCTAATAGGTTTAATGTTTTTGATATTAGGTTTTATAATATGTAGGCCGACTGGCCAAAACATATAATAATTTAATGCTTTTTAGTATTGTTTTCTTTGTCGTCTGATTTATCGTCTTATGATTTACAAACTAAAAGCTTCCGTATGACGCCCTCTCGATTTCGAACCCAACAAGTGGTATCAGAGCTTACGGTTCAATGGCCCAATGGTGCGGTGAGACGAGATTAAACAGGTTCAAAGCGGTTTCAAAATCAAGCTGCAACCAATTTGATGATAATGAAGATATATATCCAAAAGCTACATGTGGAGATAATTGTCAATCATATTTTTAATAATCCTGCTGTCACATATTTGAAAATAAAACTCACTTTTAACCCTATAAAAGGGCTTCAATATTTTTAATCCGAAAAGGGCTAATATATTTTTAACCCCAAAAGCTTCATTTTTAAACATGTCAAACAGCAGTGATATATGAAGAATATATATGAAGAACGAAGATCATGCACAAGAAGAAGGAGGATCAAAAATATTTTGAAGAAAATCAAGCCAAAAAAGAGAGATTTGTTAGGGTTTTTTCCTTGATTTTCTTACTATATTTAAGTTTTACTTTTTCTTAGAAGGAAAATAAAAGTTACCATAATTACTTTTACTTTTCCTGAAAGAAAAAATATAATTCTTTTTCATATTTGGCTAACCTCTTTCTTGGAGGAAAGATTTTGCACATCTATAAATAGAAGACCCCTTCTCATACCATAACACATATAACATCCACAATGTAGTACTTTAAAGAGTCTTTGTTTAGGGGGAGATTTCTCTAATAGGTTTAATGTTTTTGATATTAGGTTTTATAATATGTAGGCCGATTGATCAAAACATATAATAATTTAATGCTTTTTAGTATTGTTTTCTTTGTCGTCTGATTTATCGTCTTATGATTTGCAAACTAAAAGCTTCCGTATGACGCCCTCTCAATTTCGAACCCAACAAAGATTGCAATGAAATTGAGCATAATTTGCAATGAAACAAACATTGCATGCGAGTTACATAATCAAAATCATATACCATTGAATACAATTGCATTCATTTACACCAAAGCAATAAAGCTGTGAATCCAAATGCAGCAGGAAATAATACATACAAAAGCTTGATGCCTATTTCCAATTCGACAGTGGCCTAATTTTGCAAATAACAAAAAATATAAAGTTTTAATGCAAAACTTTCATTGTGAAAACTGCTTGAACTAAACTAATGAATGATAAAAGTAAGAATAACCAGCCCCTAAACTTCCTGGACAGATGACTAAAGTTTATCTAGAGATTCCAGATTGGTGACCAGTTCGTCGAGACAAGGAAAATTATGTGGCAATGACAGTACAGGTTTTCTCCAGATAATCCTTTCAACGCCATCCCTAAAGAATACCCTAACGCTCCAGCAATTGGTACTGCAATGGCATTTCCTACTTGTACGTACCTAAGAAACATGAAACTAATTCAAGTCAAACTCTATATAACTGAAAAAACAAGTCTCTGGAAACGAAAACCTAATCTTCTGCCATGTCATCATGTAATACTATATAGCACTACCTAGCATTGATAACCCTCAAATCCTCCGTCCTAGGTTCAATCAAATTTAAATTGAAAGTAATCCAAAGATATTTACAACCAAAAATTGGATATAAATCTTGATAAGCGCATAAAGATACTCCTGAAAGATGAATAGATCAAATTCTTCTATATCTGAAACCTCTCTTTCCCGCAAAGGTAGGGGTAAAGTAAGTATACATTTTACCCTCTCCAAACAACACTCACGGATTACACTGTGCATGTTGTTGATATGTCTTTGCATGTTTGATGAGTAGTTTCCGGAGTTCAATTCAAGCTAGATTATATTCTACAATGCGTATTAGTAAGAACATGTAAACAAGAGTAAGATGATTGCTTTATCGAAGAGTCATTGAGAGATAAATCACATAAATGCACCATGATGTGGTCACGATTTTGATTCAAACATTACCTTTCTTTTATAGGTCCTGGAAATTTGTAGCAATCAGGAAAACCTTTCAGCCGAGCATTTTCACGAATGCTAAGCACTCGGTCCTGCAATGGATGTAGTAGGGCCTGAAAGGAACTCAAGAAAGACAAAGAGCATCAGATTATGCAAAAATCAATTTAGAGACAACTTGCAAACACAAAGGTACCTGGTTGTGGGGCTCTGCTCTCGTAACAACTGTTGAAACAATTTCGTTCCATCTCAAACGACCTAATGCCTGCATAATTTGAAATACCATCATGACATTAGTAGCACTGTGGTAGGTCCAGGGTAGTACAAGCTAAATCAACTAAAGAGAACTTTGTATCGTTTACTTGGACGAAGTACCACCAACAAAAGTCATCGCATAGTCAGGGACCTGTGGAGTTAAAGGGTCATAAGAAAGAAAAAATAACCATCAAAATGACGCTGCACAAAGAATTCATACCAAAGTTTTTCCTGAAGCAAGTAATACTCTTTCCACATCTGGATCCCATTCAACAATTTTGCCAGCACGAACTCGAACCCCAGGCAAGTCCCAACAGCTGAAAAACCTTGTTTTTTAATCCCTTTGCATCTTCTTGATGCCTTTAATGATATTTTCTTTTTCATTTAAAAAAAAGGGAAAAGGAAACAAAGAAAAGATATGCGCTTGTGGAAAAGGTAAAAAAAAAAATTGCATATCACAAAATGTAGGTTTTGTTTGGTGTATTATTAGATTACGGTTCCTTGGTTGGAACTTGCATTCAATTTTTGTTGTATTATTATTGTTCATTCCTGTGGTGGAAGTTGTAAATTTGAATCATTTACTTAAGTATCCTGGTGGTTAAACAATGGGTTACAAATATATGGACGGAGAAAATAAAAAAATAAAAACAAAGAGTGGATATCAGTTTGTTAAAAGGATAGGTTTTCTTTAGGTACTCAGTTTTGTTTAAAACAACCAAGTTTTGCTTGGTGTGTAGCTAAGGGTTTGGCTCTTTGGTTGAAATTTTGTGAAGTTCAATTTCTGTTATTGTTCAGTTCCAAGATTGAAAGTAGTAATTTTCAACAATTTGCTTGAGCCGCCTTGATTTCTAGAGGCTAAATAATGGTAACAATGTCTTACACTATACATAAATTGACAACCCGTTTGAATCTGAATTAGTCTGTTAGAGAATGATGTAAGCCAAATGGCCATGAAAGCTTTTGAACTAATTTTTTGAGGCCAAATTGAGGAGGTCCGAACCATGATCAACCAAACAATTCAAGAATACACTTGGAGGACCTTCTTTGAGCTCCTAAACCAACAATATCATGTGTGCTTGATTGCTAAAGAAGGAACAAATATCATTCTTCCTAGAGGTGACGGCTTGGTTGATAAGTTATCACCTTGTTGATGAATTCACTGAAGACAACCTTCTGTTAAGGGTGACGACTAAAGTACAACTTATCACTTGGTTGACAACTAAAGTGACGCTAGTGACGAAGTCATCAGTTGAAAATCACCCTTGAGATTATTTTTGTAATTTTGCTCGTGGGTCACTTTTGGGCCTTGTACTACACTGTAAATAGATAGCTTTAGGTCTTTTCTTCCTTAGTTTCTTGATGATTAATTTTACATGATGTATTCATAGAAACTCCATTGGGAGTGATAAGTGCTTGAAAAGGCCGATGTTGAACCTTGACTAGAAACGTTGGTTGTAAGGGAGATCTAATCCCCTTTGCGGTCACTAAGAGTTAGGTGCTAATTGTTAATCCATTAAGGGAGGTTTTAGGGTTTGAAACACCCATTGATTGCCCTTTCGTTATCTATTTTGTGTTTATCTTCCTATTTTAGTTATCCTATCCTTCTATCTTTACTTTTCTGTATCTAGATTCGAGTCTTCGTGGCTTGTATCACATTATTTGGTATTAGAGCCGAGCTTAGGATCGTTCCCACGATTCTAGTCTTGGGTTTGTTATCTTGAAAATCACAAAAAAAAAAAGTGTTGTTCACGTTTTGGTTATTTTTAGAATTTTGATTTTTTGATTTTTGTGTCTTTTGTGTTTCTAGTGCTAGAATAGTGTTTTCTAGTACTATTTGAGTCATTATCTAAGAATTGAGCTTGATCCAATAAGTTTTGAGTAACCCATCATTGTTGAAGCTTAAGTTTTAAGAAATTTCAAGTGGGTTTCAAAATTTGAAATTATTGGGTGTGTTTTGAGGCATGAAAACTATTGGAGTTTTCTTGGGAGCTTGAAAAGAGCTTGGGTTTCAAATTTTATCGAATTCTGAGTTCATTTAATTTAGGGTCAAAATTTGAATGTTCTTCAAGTTCTTCATATTTTGTTGAAGAAGAAGCTACAAAAGTAAGGGTTTCATCCAAAGGAATTGAAGAAAAAAGAGTTGTACTTGTTTGTGTTAAGGAATATTCCAAAAAGTATAAGTACTAGAAGAAGTGGGACCAAGGAATCAAGTGATCAACTATTCTGCCTAAGGTTGACGACAAGAGTGATAGGCCATCAACTAAGTGATGACCGATCAACCATGTCGTCACCTAAAGATAGCCCAGCCTTTATTCTACCTAAGGTTGATGACAAGAGTGATAGACCATCAACTAAGTGATGACCAATCAACCAAGTAGTCACCTAAAGATAGCCCAAGCCTTATTCTACTTAAGGTTAACGACAAGAGTGACGGGCTATCAACTAAGTGACAACTTATCAACCAAGTCTTCATCTACAGATAGCCTAACTCTTATTCTGCCAAAGGTTGACTACAAAAGTGACAAGGTGTCACCAAGTAATGACTACCATCCTAGTCATCAACCTAGTTGTGGACTGAATTTCAGTAAGCTCATTTTTAGATTCTTTGTTTCTTTTCTTTGATTCTTGGACTTCTTTTCTTGATTCTAAATGCTAATTATAACTAGTAATTATCCTACTTAGTTCTGAATTAGTTTTTGAGTCCATTTTCTTTCTCCATCCTATTTCTTTTGTGCTTTTCTAGTTTTAATTTGTTGTAACTTCTTTGGTTCAAGTCCATAAGTAGATTTTTATTTCTTTGAGTCAATCAAACAAGAATCTATTCTGGCCACAAAGAAGAGATTGACATCTTATTGTCCATTGAAGTATAAGCAACTTTCAACATTCATCGCTCTAATTTTGAGGATCACAAAGGTGGGATTATTATGAGTGTTGGTGAGGTTTTCTACTAATATTGTTTGTTCATTTTATAGGTAAGGGTGATATAAGGAGAACATGTCTTCAGTGGCCTCGGATAATTATGACTACGACATAGGCTACTATGATTGTGGTAAATATAGTTATGACTACGAAGATGATGGAGATTATGGGGGTAATGAAAATAGTTATAATCAAGATATAGATGAGAATGGGGGATACTATTACGAAGGAGAATGTGATATGGATAATGACCCTTATTTTTATAGTGAGAATGGATATGATGAAGAGCCTAGAGAGGGTTCTTATGAGGAAAATGGGGCATGTAAGGAGTATTATACTTCCTACTCTGAATAGCAAAACAATGTAAAGTATAACCTTCTCTCTTATAAACCTTTTAAGAGGTATGGTGAGAGTCCACATGTGGAGTATGAAGATTCATATTCCTCACCTTGTAGTACTTTTTATCAAAGTCAAAGTGGTGTGAATGGTTATATTAGCTATAGTGGAGGTTGTCCCAATAAAAGAAGAGAGTATGCATCTCCAAAGTCTAAGGGTACTATATCTTATTATTCTTATTCTAGTGCCTAAACTTGTGGAAGCGGGAACCAAGGTCGAAATTGAGGGTATAATAGGAGTCATGATCTTCCTACCTGCCTATATTCATAAGATATTTAAGTCCCAAAGAGTATCTAGATTAGGAATAGAGGTGTGAAAGGATCTTTGAGGATTATGATATGAATGAATTCAAAAAAGCTACGTGTGCCACTAAACATGTTTGAGGTTCGACATCGATTTGGTGGGATATCAAAAGAAAGTCTGACCAAGCATGGAGTGCCTTGAAGGAACTCACGAGAGATGACTATTTACCATTGGGGTATACAAAACTTTACAATGTTGATCCAGAAGAAACATTTACTTTGGAAAGGTAAGCATTTTTAGGGTTCCGATATGACTCCTTAGGCTAGATGATTGGTGCTAGAGAAACTACATCATTCCTCCTATGGTTGACCATTTAGGGATACCTCGATATCCTCTACTTGTTCCATACTTTTTGGAAGAGTGTAAGGTTTCCGAGAGAGTGAAGGTTTCCTTCACTTGATGTAAGTACTATGAGGAGGTGTGGTGTGACATCTTCCCTTTGGAACAAGGACATTTATGTTTAGGTGCCGATTGATTTGCATAACATAGAGTTCCCAATATTACAAATTGTCACGACCTGAACTAAGGCCTGGCCATGACGGACATCCCAAACAAGAAGGCCCGGGCGTCCTACTTTATTTGGTAATCATGCACAACATTCACATAATAAAAGAATATGCAAAAATATAATTTGATACGAAAACATGGTCATATTCTAGATTAAGTTTAACAATAAGGAATGAAATCCAAAAATCACTAACAACATCTGGAATAGTCTGCAAAATCTCTACTACATGATCTAAAGATAACTGTCTGAAAAGCTGGGACAAGGCCCCCAGTAGACCAAAACCATAACTGATAATAAATGTCTGAAAATAACTAGGCCTTCTAAAATATAGAAGGCTCACTGACTAGACCCTGCACTTCTGTCTGAAGAAATCTACTGCTTATCAGGATCCCTAGAATGTGCCTTAAAACCTGGCTATTGGAATAAGCTAGCTGGTGAATAGTTGTCTATTAAATGACTATATTACTTGATGGCTAGAAATCAAATGTACTAATTAATGAACCTTGTTTAGTTAAAGTATAGTATCTAGAGAATATGGTTGATACGTGTCTAGTGATAATAATAAAATGGAAAGGGACCTTTTGTCAATGTTGGTTTCTAATGAAAATTTGGAAAGATGTCCAATTGTTGATAAATGCAAAATATAGTCTTCTAATGAGTTAAGGTATAAAGTGGTATATTTGTTGATTTAAGGATGAAAGATGCTTAGTGGCAGGTATTACTTAAGTGGCTAACAGTGACTAGTAGATTTGTGATCCTTATTGATAAAAAGAGATAGTGGCATTGGTGGCTATTAATAGGGATGATTATTTCATTATAGTGGAGAGTGATAATGGGTTTAGCAATGGTGATGATTATGTAATGGCCCGAGACTACCTCCAGGATGTCACACGGTGCTTAGGACCACAAGTTATCCTAAGCTAACCCTTATACTGGCATAACTCGTAAGAAACTAAATAAAATACATAAATTTGAAAGAAATAAGCGGAAGAGATGACTTTACTAAGTAGGTTCAATACAAAACTGTATAAAATGATTACAACTCTGGTTATACAAAACAAAACTGAAATTAAATACATCAACTATACTAACTATCTATGAAGCCTCTACTAGTATTGACTATAGGTAGCCGGTACATAACCCCATCTATCCGGAATCAACATCACTAAATAAAGAAAACAAAGTGCAACTCAAACTATGACCGACTCGAGCCCTTGAATCAAAAGAACTTATCACCTACTGACTAGAAGCTGCTAACTATCTAATTATGATGTGTGTGCTATAACTTGTACCTACATTATGAGACAATGTAGCACAAAGACATATATGTGGATCAGTACCTCTAGAATGTACTGAGTATATGGAGGTGAATACATAAGTAAAACAATAACTTAATATATTCATAGACTTTCAAATAACGCATGCTAAGTGTAAATGACTCACCTTGAGCTTGAATAACTGAAAGCTGAAAATCTTAAATCATGAATAATAAAGCATACTGTATAAATCTTGTGAGCCATAACACTTATTTTCTAAAAGTTGTACTTTTACTCTTCCTTTTGGGAGGTTCTTCTAACTAACATAAACCATGTGAGTGATCATTGAGTCCAACGTCTCTTACCCACGTTGGTAGAGTTGTTCTACCCTTGCTATCAGAATAGAACATAGCTAGAGTGATCACTATACTGGCCCATTTATGGGCATTCACATTGTCCTGGGCATGATACCTTGGAATCATACCCAATTCAAGGCTAAATACTACTCCCATATTACTTATATGCTCTCTCTTTAGGGAATCCACCTTAAAATAGCATAAGGGTTTATAAGAAAACCCAGTTATGCTTCTCTTTACTTTAAACTGAAATCAAAATGACTACATATGGATTCCATCTTTTAGCTAAGGATCATAAGATTCATCTTTCTTTAAATCTTGGTATAAAACCATCAAATAAAACTTAAGAGCATGATCTTCTTGAAATCTCAATAGTTAAACTTAGGGCTTAAAAACCCATGCTTTAAACTCAAGTCAATTCATAACAAAACTTCATGCTCAATAATAATCTTGAAATACTTAAACAATATCAAGTCAAGATAGTGCAATTTCATGCATAATAGAAATCTCATAAAGTTAAAACATAAACATAAGCACTTCTTGATAAATTTAAAACTTTAAATCTGATGATAATCACATGCTTCAAGAATATAGAAACTTGGGTATGAACCCTACTTTAAAACAAGTATATAAATTCTCAAAATTATGTAATTTGGGCATAAGGGTGAAAGGATCCCTTTTTCATAACCCCACATACCTTTATTGAAAGAATCCTTGGAGAGAACTCTAAATTTAGAACTTAACTTCATGATTCTTGAGAGATGACTCTTGGATTTTTTTCTTGGAAATGGAGGAGGGTTTTTGATTTGTTTACTGATTTCTTAGGGCTAAGAGAATGAAGTTAATGTGTTTAATACATCATCAAAACATTTTAAAGTGATTAGGGATGGTTTAGGGGTGTGAAATGACTTCAACACCCTTTATTAGAGTCAAAACGGAGTGTTTTAGGCACTGGTCAATGACTTAGGCGACGTCCAATCAATCTCCCAAGCAGAGTTGGGTGACGACTAGCCAATCTGTAATACCCCGCATATTTCTAAGCTAGGAGACGATCTATTTTTCCTACATATGAAATCTCCTATCTTGTGATTCCTACTTGAGTACATGACTTACAATGAGTATCCTAGCGATAAGATAGCCTATGATGCGTTAAGCATGTTCATATGAGTCACTTAAGGTAATACAAGCTAAGATTTTTTGAATCCATCAAGTTTTAGTGTTCGATTTCATAAGGGTCATATTTGAATGAGTATAACTCAATGTTAATGTGGTATTTCTACATATTTATACCCACCAAATTTTAGAGAATTGAATTAGCTTTCCAACAATACCAATTTCATCAAAATCTGACACCCGAGCTAGGAGTTATGGATTTGTGAAGTAGAGTACGTCGCCTAACCAATCGCACATGGCCACTAGAAAGCATATGCGATAGAATATGCGACGCCTATGTAAATATAGGAGATAGCATATACGGCGCCTATGTAAATATAGGCGATATCATATGCGGCGCATATCTTATGGTTTCAAGTGACTTAAACACTCTGTTTTGAGTTATTTTGAGGGTAATTAAGTCTTTTAACACTCCTTACACGTCCCTAAACTTAACCCTATGAAATATATAGCTCCTAATTACATTAGAACCCTACTAACATCTTAAGTTCATCATCCAAGAGCACTGAAAGAGGAAAACAACTAGGGTTGCATAATTAAGCTTGAAGATCCAATTTTAAGAAAATTCCTCCGTCAATCATCAAGAATCTTCCTTCTAAGGTATGCGTGAGTTGATTCATGGACTCCTTTCATCCATGAATCTCAAGAACCATCTTCTAAATTATGTATTATAATGTTTATATTGTTGGTGGTTGATGTTCATGTGGTTGGAGTTTGATGATACCTAAGATGGGATCTTTGTATGTTTTGTGTGAGGATATGGTGGTATTTAATGTATAAATATGTGAAATTGGTGGTTGAATATTTTTATTCTTGATGAATCCATCTATGCCTAAGATGTGCATGTAAGGTGTTTGTGAAAATACCTAAGGGAATAGAAATCATGCTTTTATGATATAATAAGTCCTAAATGACTATTCCATGTTCTAAGTTTATGTTCAACATGATCCCTATGCTATTGTCTTGAATTGAAGATGTTGTATGACATGCTCATGATATTGTTGTGATATGGAATGACCATGTTATTGAAGCCATGCAAGTATATACATGTTGTGTGCATTCCCGATCATGTGATAGTTTGTTAAGAATCATTCTTATTATGAAATCCTTACTTATGATATTGTGAATTGTGGACTCTACTCTTATGATCAAGTCAGTAATGTGTGTCAGTTTCCTTTCATCGAGTCCTGAGGGTACTGGTACCCGAAAACTATAGCTGTGTGCCTAGAGCTAGTGCCATGTTTCAAGACATCCTCAGTCAAGATATGCTCCATAGATTTCAGTTAGTCACGTGACTCAGAAAAACTCAAAAATCCCAGTAGTTCAGTAGTCCCAATAGTTTCAGTACTCTCAGTCAGACCTCAGATCTCAAGTAGCTTTTCCGTTAGTCAGTAGAACTCAGTGAATTCGGCTTAGTATAGATAAGAAAATACTATCAGCTCAGTTAATCAGTTTAGTTCAGCGCAGTTAATCTTTTTAGAGTCTTTCAGTTGGGAGTAGGGACTAGCACCGAGCGAGTGCAGGGATGGTGGTTTTTCTCGTTATAAAGGCAGAGCCGTTAGCAGTAATCCCTGTACTCCAGAACTGCGTAGCCTATGCAGGACTAGAGTCACCCTTCATATTAAGGCTATACTTAACTATTATATTGCCTCAGGCTTGAATTCCTGTTCAGGGTCACCCGTCAAAAGGCTTGACCACAGTAGAGGTCTCTACCCATGGAATAATATTGACACCCTTCTAATCAGGGAAAATATTGGACCCCACTAGTACAGTATCGAGGCATGCCAGTTAGGTTACTACCTCCCACTTTCACAGTTACAGTTATAGTTTCAGTATCAGTCTTCAGAGTAGAAATCAGGAATCAGGACTGTCAGATACAATCATCGATCTCAATAAGGAACTCAAATAGTTCCATTAATTCCTGGACCATCCCGTCAGATTGGCTTGGTCCCATATTCAGTACTTATTATTAGATCTAGAGGTCACCCGGCAGACAGGTTTGATCTCAATCTCAGATTCAATCGAGTATTCTCATTATCAGTTTTAGAGATTACTCGTTAGCTAGGAATGATCTCAAACTTAGATGTTTAGATACAGTTTAGAACTCGGATAGTTTTCCCCAGAATTAGGACTATTAGATACAGTCATCTATGTTATCAGTTATTCAGTATCTCAGTATCACGAAACTCATGTTGTCAGAGTTCAAACTCAAGTAGTCAGTATCTCTATGAGTTCAGTAGTAGTTACGTATGTATGTATGTATTATCACGTTCATATTAGGCAGCATGTTCATGCATATAAACCCTATGCATTTAGCCTACCCCTACGTATACTTAGTACTTTAGTTGTACTGATGCATTTGTGCTATGGTACTTTCTTTTTAAGTTACACCGTAGGTTCTGAGGTGCAGATTCCAGATCAAGAGTAGTAGTTCAGTAAGCAGTGAGTCCTCATCTTTTGAGGACATGATCGTTACATTTATTATTCCAGTATTTCAATTTATTTTCAATTTAGGGAGTTAGTTGGAGACATATTCCTTCAACTCCTTATTCAGACAGTTTAGAGTCTTTCAGATGATTATAGAGTTTTCAGATTTAGACTTTAGTATTTTTAGTTTTGTTTTGGTACTGTGATACCACCTTATTTTAGATATTTTATTATTCAAGATTGAACCTTATGCCCCCTTTGTTCATGTTTCTGTATTTTATATGTATATTATGCAGTTACAGGTATAGATATCAGTCATGGTTAGTTTTTGATCCTTCGTGGTCATGAGCACCGTGTAGCGCTCTTGTTTAGGAAATTGGGGTGTTACAAACTTGGTATCAGATCCTAAGGTTCAATAGAGTCCTAGGAAGTCTGAAAGCTGCATCTAGTAGTGTTTTATACATGGGTGTATTGCGCGCCACATTTATGTACAGGACGCTATAAGATGTTTTAGGAATAGTTTCTCTTCTTTCAGTATTCATGTCGTGCCAGTGAGCAGTCAGATTTGTATAGCTTGTTTTCTCATCCTTGCATGTATTCATGTTATCCAAAATCTCAGAGAATGTAACTATTTCAAGGTAGAACCTCCTACTATGCAAGTTCAGTCCATCTCATGCATTAGCTTCATACCCCCAAAGTTAAGTTATAATCTAGTTCATAGATGCCCTGTGCATCAACCCAGTATCTCAGCAAGGTAAACATTCCTAGAGGGACATAGTGTCCCAAGGTGGAGATACCCCACCTTTTCTTGATGCCTTCATATTTCCGTTATAAATTAGTTTTCAAGTGCCATGGCATAATCAGTCAAGCTTTCAAGAGTCAGCTCAGTCATATATTCAGGCATTAGATATACGTGTTCAGTAGACAAAGTACTATTTATCAGTATCTTCACTCATACATTTATATATCATATCAGTCATGTAATCATGCATCAGATATGCATGGATTCAGCCTTTCAGTTGTACATCAGATATGTATTCTCATTTTGAGAAAACTCACTTTATTAAAATCCTCAGTCTTATATTCATGAATCAGCTTCCCATACATCAGATATGCATGTTCAGTATGTTGTGCTCAGCTTTAAGTCATATCAGTCATAAACCTATGTTTCAGTAATGTATATCTTGTACGTACTTTATCTTTTCATCTCTCCCGCCTCAGTTAATTTCCATTTGAGGACGAATGTTCCCAAGTGGGAGATATTGTAATACCCCGCATGTTTCTAAGCACTAGGAGACAAACCATTTTTCCTACATATGAAATCTCCTATCCTGTGATTCCTACTTGAGTACATGATTTATAATGAGTATCCTAGCGATAATATAGCTTATGATGTGTTAAGCATGTTCATATGAGTCACTTAAGGTAATACAAGCTAAGAGTTTTTGAATCCATCAAGTTTTAGTGTTCGATTTCATAAGGGTCATATTTGAATGAGTATAACTCGATGTTAATATGGTATTGCTTCATATTTCTACCCACCAAATTATAGAGAATCTAATTAGCTTTCCAACGATACAAATTTCATCAAAATCCGACACCCGAGCTAGGAGTTATGGATTTGCGAAGTAGAGTGTGTCGCCTAACCAATCGTACATGGCCACTGGAAAGCATATGCGATAGCATATGCGGCACCTATGGAAATATAGGAGATAGCATATGCGGTGCCTATGTAAATGTAGGTGATAGCATATGCGGCGCCTATGTAGATATAGGCGATATCATATGCGGCGCCTATGTAAATTTAGGCGATATCATATGCGGCGCCTATGTAAATATATGTGATATCATATGCGGCGCATATCTTATGATTTCAAGTGACTAAAACGCTCGGTTTTGAGTTATTTTAAGGGTAATTAAGTCTTTTAACACTCCTTACACGTCCCTAAACTTAAACCTACAAAATATATAACTCCTTATTATATTACAACCCTACTAAAATCTTAAGTTCATCATCCAAGAGAACTAAAAGAGAAAAACAACTAGGGTTGCATAATTAAGCTTGAAGATCCAATTTCAAGGAAATTCCTCCGTCAATCATCAAGAATCTTCCTTCTAAGGTATGCGTGAGTTGATTCAAGGACTCCTTTCGTCCATGAATCTCAAGAACCATCTTCTAAATTATGTATTATGATGTTTATGTTGGTGGTGGTTGATGTTCATGTGGTTGGAGTTTGATGATGCCTAAGATGGGATCGTTGTATGTTTTATGTGAGGATATGGTGGTATTTAATGTATAAATATATGAAATTAGTGGTTGAATATTTTTAATCTTGATGAATCCACCTATGCCTAAGATGTGCATGTAAGGTATTTGTGAAAATACCTAAGGAAATAGAAATCATGCTTTTATGGCATAATAAGTCCTAAATGACTATTCCATGTTCTAAGTTTATATTCAACGTGATCCCCATGCTCTTGCCTTGAATTGAAGATGTTGTATGAGATGCTCATGATATTATTGTGATATGGAATGACCATGTTATTGAAGCCATGCAAGTATATACATGTTGTGTGCATTCCCGATCACATGATAGTTTGTTGAGAATCATTCTTATTATGAAATCCTTACTTATGATATTGTGAATTGTGAACTCTACTCTTATGATCAAGTCAGTCATGTGTGTCAGTTTCTTTCCATCGAGTCCTGGGGGTACTTGTACCTGAAAACTATAGTTATGTGCCTAGAGCTAGTGCCATGTTTTAAGACATCCTCAGTCAAGCTATGCTCCATAGATTTCAGTTAGTCACCTGACTCAAAAAAACTCAGAAATCTCAGTAGTTCAGTAGTCCCAGTAGTTTCAGTACTCTCAGTCAGACCTCAGATCTCAAGTAGCTTTTCCGTCAGTCAACGAAACTCAGTAAATTCAGCTTAGTTTAGCTAAGAAAATAGTATCAGCTCAGTTAATCAATTTATAAATCAGTTCAGCGCAGTTAATCTTTTTAGAGTCTTTCAGTTGGGGGTAGGGACTAGCACCGAGCGAGTGCAGGGATGGCAGTTTTTCCCGTTATAAAGGAAGAGCCGTTAGCAGCAATCCCTGTACTCCAGAACTGTGTAGCCAGCGTAGGACTGGAGTAACCCGTTAGATTAAGGCTATACTTGACTATTATATTGCCTTAGGCTTGATTTCCTGTTCAGGGTCACTCGTCAGAGAGGCTTGACCATAGTAGAGGTCTCTACCCATGGCACGGTATTGACACCCTTCCAATCAGGGAAAATATTGGACCCCACCAGTACAGTATTGGGGTATGTCGGTTAGGTTACTACCTCCCACAGTCATAGTTACAGTTACAATTTCAGTATCAGTCTTCAAAGTAGAAATCAGGAATCAGGACTGTCAGATACAATCATCGATCTTAGTAAGGAACTCAGATAGTTCCATTGATTCCTGGACAATCCCGTCAGATAGTATTGGTCCCATATTCAGATGTTTATTATTAGATCTAGAGGTCACCCGGCAGACAGGCTTGATCTCAATCTCAGATTCAGTCGAGTATTCTCATTATCAGTTTCAGAGATCACTAGTTAGCTAGGACTGATCTCAGACTTAGATGTTCAGATATAGTTTGGAACTCAGATATTTTTCCCCAGAATTAGGACTATTATATACAGCCATCCATGTTATCAGTCATTCAGTATCTCAGTATCACGAAACTCATGTTGTCAGAGTTCAAACTCAAGTAGTCAGTATCTCTACGAGTTCAGTAGCAGTTATATATGTATGTATGTATGTATTCTCATGTTCATATTAGTCAGCATGTTCATGCATATAAACCCCATGCATTTAGCCTACCCCCACGTATACTCAGTACTTATGTTGTACTGACGTATTTGCGCTATGGTGCTTTTTTTATGGTACACCATAGGTTCTGAGGTACAGATTCCAGATCATCAGTAGAAGTTCAGTAAGCAGTGAGTCCTCATCTTTCGAGGACATGATAGTTACATATATTATTCCAGTATTTCAGTTTATTTTCAGTTTAGGGAGTTAGTTGGAGACATATTCCTTCAACTCCTTATTCAGACAGTTCAGAGGCTTTCAAACGATTATAGAGTTATCAGATTTAGACTTTAGTATTTTCAGTTTTGTTTTGGTACTGTGATACCACCTTATTTCCAATAATTTATTATTCAAGATTGAAAATTATGCCCTCTTTGTTCATGTTTCCGCATTTTATATGTATATTATGCAGTTACAGGTACAAATATCAATCATGGGTTAGCTTATGGTCCTTTGGGGTCATGAGCATCGTGTAGCACTCCGGTTTAGAAAATCAGGGCGTTACACAATCGCACACCCATTCCAGTAGCCTTAGGCGATTGTTAGGCAACGCACACCAATTTGGATGGCCATAACTTTTCGCTCGGGTATCGAATTAAGGCAAAATTGGTATTGTCAGAAATCTAACTCAATTATCTATCATTTGGTGGGTCTTGAGTTGAAAAATTACACGTATATAAAAAGTTATAAATGTTCAAATTAGACCCTTGTAGAATCAAATACCAAAATTTTGATGAATTAAAGGCTCTTAGCTCAACTTTGTTCTAAGTGATTCCTATGAACATTTTTCACCTCGAAAGAACTTCACACACTAAGATAAAGATCATTACACATGAATTCAAAAGTAAATCATGGGATTATAGTTTACACACATAAAAGTAATGCTTCAAAGTCTAGCCCAAAAAATACGTGGTGTTACATTATCTACCCCTTAGAATCATTTGTCCTCAAATGATGGATAGGAAATCATTGAAGTCTTAGAAGTATGGAATAATGTAGACATGATATGTTTTCTAGGAAAGGATATAACTGAGCTGAAATATTAAAACTTTCATTATGAAACTGATTTCTGAGTAGTGTTCATGATACAACCATACATATAGAACTATGAAGTGATGACTTATGCAAGTACAAACCCTGAGATGACGAGACTAAGATCATAGAAAAGGTATTACACTGTTTGATCTGAAATACTGGAAAACTAAGATTATGCACTGAGAACTTATGAACTAAGTCATGACTAAATAGATAAATCTGAAATATGATACATGGACTAAACTGAATTTGCAACTTACATGTATGTGAACAATTACCTCATGGAATATCCATATTTATGAAACTTTGGATAGTTAGACTAGACGGGAAGATGGAAAACAACTGTAACTTGTCTGTCTGACTACTAAACTAGATTGTTGGCTATATAGACAGAATTATACTGAAAGCTTATACTCAACTGGAGTATTTCTTCAACTCTATTTTCAAGAAGTTCTAATAATATTAGGGAGGAAATAATTCTTGGGCATGATCCGAATAAGATATCTAGGCAAGGAATCTTAATATAGCTATAACCTTGTAACATGGAACATAGGCCTACGAAACATAAGCTAGAATTACTAGGCCTTAGGCAATACAACTGCCACTTTCAAGCTTAGACATACTCCTCAAATAATCTCTCAACTATATGTTCCCTATTAATACTGCACTACACTTGAGGCTACTTATGATCTTCACATGGCACTGATAATCCTACGTATTGAAGTCTGAGCTGAACTGAATTCTCTTACTATGTTAAAGCCTATTCGAATCTACAAAGTACTACACATAACACTAGTCTGAACCATGAATTTAATACCCCAATCATTTTCACAACTTCTCATATCTAGGATAATTTTGTTATCACTTCAACAACTAAATTCAACCTCTTGCTAGGAATTCACTAGCACACAATGCACCCACCCACTTATATACCAAGATGACATTCAAGCCTATCATTATAACAACATAGAAACTTCTAGGCAAATATCACATAAAAGCATCTTTCTCATACTCTCTAAGCCTCAATCAATAACAACTTTCTTGCACTATTCTTAAGAAAACACACATGAAATTTCAACTAACTATGATGTACATCAAAAATTTTTTCCCCAATCACCCTTCACACTTATAACCTGAGATTCAACAAGCACGCAACAATCTTTCCCCAACATGAGACATTTACTCTCTCCTCTCTAAAAAATTACTCATCATCACTATTAATTCACAAGGAGAGTTCACTAAAGAATTAGAACATGGGGAGCTAGAATATACAAGAATACTATGCATAACTTGGACACTTAACTAAGGCCGTGAGTTCTAGGAACTAAGAATATTGTGAAGCATGAGTCATGAACTGCATGACTTGAGTTTGGAGTTCATAAATTCAAGAAATATGATTTGTACTGTTGAGTAAATTAGAACTCCTTGTGCTAGGGACTGGAAACATACATGATTCTATGGAAAGTGCATGAATATGAGCTATGATCATGGAGCGACATGTAAGGCATGAGCAGATATCGTGATGACTGAAGTACAAAAATTTTGAATGAGCTAAGAATGGGTCGGCAACTTCCTCTCTTACAAATGTTCTACAACACACTGACATCACTACTAGAATCTGAAAGCCTGACTTTGATTCTTATTATATCATCTCCCCCTTAGTTTTTTGCCATCACTCTAAGTCTGTGGTCCCTTAATAAATTCTAAAGTGAACTGCAACCACTTTATTCTAGAGCTCGAGATATAACAACACACATAAATAATAAACTCAACCTGAAAGACTACATCTGAAAGTATAGAACCCGTTGCCAGTACTTCCTTCTAAGATACGATTCTTAACTTTCTATAGCCCAATATCCATCATATAATAACTTGAACACTTACTAACTAATAATCTTTATGAGTATCACCATACCCTGAGTTCATACTCTCTAGAGCTTCAACTCTTTTTTCTATTTGCTTAATTATCTCAGATTCAGACTTAGATTCTAACACTTAACATGGATATTCCCAAACTTCTAATGAACTATACTAACTTCATCCTTGAACACTCTCTTAATATATACTATCCTTAACTTTCCTTAGCTTCAGTACTCATCACATACTTACACCCTTCTTGACAACATGCTTACCTTACTAAACACATAATCTACCTCTTTTCCATCTAGCCTAACATTATCACATCTCTAAACTTATATTCTTCCCTAAACCACGAGAATCAAAATCATATCAAAAGACTCAACATCACCTATCCATAACTCCTTAACTTAGCTATTAAGAACACCATATACTATATAACTAGCCTTCTTCCTATTTAGCAACTCGAGGGTACTACTAACCACACACACACTCTTTAGTAATTTTAGAAAATAATTCTACGTCCATATAGCTAAATCATACCTACAACATCATACTTAATCTCAAATCAATAACCTTAAATTCTTGTATGCACCATTTCAAGCCTACGGGTTCACCTCCAAATAACTAGCATTACTAACCAAGCAATCATTATTTCCACCTTGATGGTCATAAATTGTTCAACCTTAGTGTCTGGTGCTAGGCATGATTAACAACACAACCTCACATAATATTCTCGCTTGAAAGCTATAAAATTAAACACCAAGAAAGAATAGTCCATTAGAACGTTATAACAATAGTAATCGATCATAATCCTATGGTATACTTTATTAAAATTAGTTAGCATATCCTTCTTCAATACATTATGACTATTTACCCATCTATACACCTAGATTACTTTCATAGCTCTATAAGATTCAACTAAACTCCTTTTGCAACCTTAAGGGAAGCCTAAATTAACAATACTCAACCACCAAACACTTCATCAATAACCTATACATTTCTAACATAATAAATACCATTAATAACTCCTTTTCTAACTTCATCCAAGGAACCTGTACCATAATCATTACCCCTAAACTAACACACAAGGGTTAGCTTGGGGCTACTCATAGCCTCAAGCACTGTGTGATGCTTCGGGACCCATTTTCTGGGGCGTTACACTTATTCTCGTGTGACTAAACTAGAGATCATTAGGACTCTTATTGCTCAAGCCGCTATTCATAGTTTAGTGGTATATCAAATGGATGTCAAAACTATATTTTTTAATAGTGATTTAGAGGAAGAGATCTATATGACTCAACCTGAGGGTTTTGTGGTCCCAGGACAAGAGGATAAAGTATGCAAATTGAGAAAGTCCTTATATGGACTTAAGCAGGCACCTAAGCAGTGGTATGAAAATTTTAATTTCACATTAATAGATAATGTCTTTGTTGTTAATTCATCTGATACCTGTGTTTATTCTAAAATAATAGAATCAGACTGTGTGATTATATTTTTATATGTGGATGACATGTTAATCTTTGGCCCTAATGTGAATGTTGTAAACGAGACTAAGAAATTTTTATTTTCTAAATTTGAAATGAAAGACCTTGGAGAAGCTGATATGATTTTAGAAATAAAAATCAAAAGAATTGTTAATAATTTGTCTTTGTGTCTGTCTCATTATATTGAAAAAATGTTGAAAAGGTTTGATTGTATTGATGTAGTTTCAATGAGAACTCCTAATGATCCTGGCATACACTTGAAAAAGAATAAAAATTCCATTATTTCTCAAACTAAATATGCTAAAATAATTGAGAGTGTAATGTTTCTCATAAACTATACTCGGCCTGATATAGCTTATGATGTTAGTAGGTTGAGTAGATATACTCATAATTCCAGTAGTGAACATTGGCATGCTCTTCATCGCTTGTTAAGGTACTTGAGAGGTACTATGGATTGGAGTTTGGATTTTAATAAATTTTCTGTTGTTTTAGAAGGTTTTTGTGATGCAAACTGGGTTACTGACAATGAAGAAGTTGGCTCAACTAGTGGCTGCGTTTACTTTGAGTGTAGGTGCTATTTCATAGAAGTCTTTAAAGCAGACTTGTATAACACGTTCTACTATGGAATCTGAATTCATTACTCTCGAATTGGCAGGACAAAAAGTTGAGTGACTGCGAAATCTTTTAACACATATGCCTTTATGGGGAAGACAAATGTCACTAGTCTCTTTACATTATGACTCACAGGCGACAATTAAGATTGCTAAAAATAGTGTATACAATGGTCAAAACAGACATATTCGCATCAGACATGGTGTAGTTAAATAACTATTAAAACATGGTGTTATTTTTTTCGAATATGTAAGATCCAAAAGAAATTTGGCAGATCTTATGACCAATGGTTTGACAAGGAAAATTGTCCTTGAATTGTCGAGGGGGTGGGGCTAAAGCCCATGGATTGAGGTAATATGGTGGATACCCATTTGTGGTCAAACGAATCCATATAGGCCTTCAATAAATACTACAAATCCTATCCCTATGGAATGAGGTAGTGTATTATGGGTTTGAGTTTATTTTTTCTCTTAATGATTCATAGCCTTAAGGTGGTTTATGAGATAGACTTGATGGATCACCTACGTGAGTGTAAAAGGTTGGTCACCTTTTTATGAAAGACTTGGGTTATCTTTCTAGAACACTCATGAGACCCAAGGTTTATGTGCATTACCATAAAAAAACACTTTGTAGTATCACAGAGGTTGCTTAAAATCAAGGATATGGTATGTGTTGTGGAGGTCTCAACTTATGTCCATCTAGTTTAAGAGTACTTCACTTTTTGGATACGTGTTGTTGCCTCATATCACTACGTA
>NC_061111.1:46279991-46390611 GCF_002878395.1 Capsicum annuum
AAGAAGAAAAGGAAAAAGAAGAGGAGAAAAAGGAAGAGGAAGAAGAAAAGAAGAAGAAGAGGAAGAAGAAGAGTAGGAAAATGAGGAGAAAGAAGAAGAGGAAGAAGAGAAGGAAGAAGAAGAGGAAGAATAAGAGAAAGAAGAAGAAGATAATGATGATGAGGGAGTGGAAGAGGAAGAAGAGGAGGAAGAGGAAGAAAAGAAGGAGGAAGAGTAAGAGGAGAAGGAATAGGAGGAGTAGAAAGAAGAAGAAGAAATGACATTGATGAGTTCTTGGATAACATTGAAGAAGAAGAAGAAGAAGAAGAAGGGGAAGGAAAGAAGGAGGAGGAGGAAGAAGAAGAAGAAGAAGAAGAAGAAGAAAAAGAAGAAGAGGGAGAAGAAGAGGAAGAAGAGGAAGAAGAGGAGAAAGAAGAACGAGAAGAAGGAGAAGGAAGAGGAGGAAGAAGAGGTCGAAGAAGAAGGAGAAGGAGAAGAAGAAGGAGAAGGAGAAGGAGCAGGAGAAGGAGCAGGAGAAGGACGAGGAGGAGAAGAAGAAGAAGGAGAAGAAGAAGAAGATGGAGAAGGAGAAGGAGAAGGAGAAGGGGGAGGAGGAGGAGGAGGAGAAGAAGAAGAAGAAATAAAAATAATTAAAATTATATATATTTATTTAAAAAAATATTAAAAAAATTAATAAATTATTTTCGTTCTC
The DNA here is from genome assembly GCF_002878395.1 of Capsicum annuum. Classification (NCBI taxonomy): domain Eukaryota; kingdom Viridiplantae; phylum Streptophyta; class Magnoliopsida; order Solanales; family Solanaceae; genus Capsicum; species Capsicum annuum. The sequence goes on from NC_061111.1 coordinate 46,280,683, forward strand.
ACTCTCTTCTAAAGAGAGTGAAACACACTCACTTGCCATGTCAGCGTTTGAGGGTAATAATTTCATTTTAAAATAGTTCAGGAAGGTCATAGGACCCTCGCAAAGTATAAGTGTATAGTTGGGATTTTGGGGTAAAGATTGGAGAGACTTTTGACCATTTTCTCTTTTTTAACTGATGAAAAACTATTTTTGCTACTCTCTAGAATCACTTTCTCCCAAAAATTTGACAGTGTTCATTGTTCACACACATTCCAAAACATGTTATCTACTTCACAATGCCCATAGTCCCATTTCCACCATCCCACACCCTTTACTCATATTTTAGGATAATATTTTTTATCAGAACATAAAATAAATAACAATCCCACTTATTTTCTTAGAATTTTGGGGGAAAAAAACTTTCCATCATTATTGAGCACACCCTTATTTTTGTGAAATATTTCATTCTTTTATGGAGATACTTTTCTGGCTTATAGTAACCCTGACCCATGGTGAAATCCATTTAAGGAATGTAAATTAAGGAAGCATTTACTATAAATATGCTTCATTAAAATATTACTAGCTCCTACTATTAATTGGAACAAATCAATAATACTGATATCTCTTCTGACCATATTCTTAATATACATATCTTACCTAGTCTTATTGGGTAAAAATCGTTAGTGTAATATGATATTTACTTCCTTCATTTTATTTTATATGTTATTATTTTTTTATATTTATTTTAAAAAGAATATCATATTTTTTTATTTAGTAACTATTTGAAAATTTAATTCTATTTTTATTTTTATTAGTCCACTTAATTAAAGATGGTAGTAGTATATTTTTAATAAAGAATAATTTGATAAAAATTATTAATTCTTTTCTTAAATCTTAAATTTCGTGTCCAGCTAAATTATGACACAAAATGAGATGGAGAAAGTATTATAAATTAAAAATTATAATCTTTTTTTAATAGTATAAATTAAATAATTAAATTAAAATAATTATTTGTAGTATTGGATGAAAGTAAATCGAAATGAAGAGAGTTAGGTTGTATTTATTTTTTTAAGATTAAGATGTTGTATTCAGATCTGAAAATTGAATGGTTAAGATTATTTGTTTTTAAACATCTGAATATGTAAAATTTATTTATTTACATATATAATAAAAATATAATTCAAATAAAAATAATTATGTATTATAAAAATATTTAATTTGATATAATAAAATCATTATTTAATTAAAAAATATATATATTTGTTAGTGATAATGAAAATGGTTTGTAATGGTGATGGTGTTGGTAATGATTGATATTAGTGATCAGTAATGTTGGTAGTGATAGTTGTGATGGTAGAGATGTTTGGTATTGTAGTGACTGTTATGATGGTAGCAATCGGTAGTGGTGGTTGTAGTGATGTAGGTAAAGTTGGTTGATGTTAGTAGTTAGAGGTGTTGATTGTAATAGCTTAAAAATGAATGCATGATGGCTGACGATGTGTTGATGATAGCTGAGATGTTGTTAGTTGTAATAGTGGAGATAATTATTAGTAGAGATATATTGTAGCGATGATGGTGGTTGAAGCGGTGGTAGAGGTGGAGACACCGATGACAATGGTGATAGTATCCGAAGAATGTGTGGATGTCGATGATGTGTTAGTGGTAGTTAGCGATGTCGCTAGTTGTGATAGATGAGTTGGTTAGTAGTTGGGATTGGCCAATAGTGGTTGGTGATGGTGGTGTTGACAATAGTGATAGCGACAGATATAATTAAAAAATGAAGATGATAGATATGGTAGCAATTGAAAATAGTGGTTAGTAGCAATTATAATTGTGAATGATGGTGGAGATGGTTGATGGTAGTGGTGGAGGTGGTTGGTGGCTAGGTGGTACTTGACAATGATGGTGGTGGTGGTAAAGGTGGTTAATGATGGTGACTGAGGATGATGGATAGAGTGGTGGTGAATATCATCAAATACAAGCATACCTCTTAATAATTAAGACTTAGTTTCAGATTTGAATGATTAAGACCTATACAAATCTATTAAGAGCTAAATTCTTAATAAAAAACAAATACACTTAATGATATGAAGTCGGAATCATTCAAATTCAGACCTCCATTAAATTCAAACAAATGAGGTCTTACTATGCCAGTAAAATAGAAATTAATGTGGGGCACAAAGTAGTGGACAGAAGTTAACAGAAAAATCACCATAAATAGTCCCTTATCTATATGAATAAGTTTAAAATAATCTGTTTACTATATAATTTTTAGTTTTGATCCTTTAATTATTTAAAAATTCATCAAATTTGGTCTTTGACTATTTTTATCAAGTTTGGTATTTACCTGTTTTAATTATAAACAACGTAGGAATTATACTAACAGAATCCTATCTCCGCGAGATTTTCTCTTCCAACTACTTTTTTCATGATTTTGTCATTTTCGCCTATTAATTTTTTTTTGGTCACTTTGTTTAACCTACTCGAACCATGTCAAAAATCTCCATCTTGAATTTTTCTTGGTTCAAATTGTCTTTAATGATAATAAAAGTTTATTCTTCCATCGAACTTCGTTATTATTATCATTTTTTACAAAATATGACATATTCAAGTCATTAACAACAATAATATACTTTTTTTTTATTAAAGCTTGAGTCTTCCTTCTAAAAAATTTTATTTTGAATTATTGATGTTAAGAATTTTCACGAGAGGAATTTGAGGAAAGGGTGGCAAGAAGAAAAAAATTAATTGAGAAAATAAGTTATGATTTAATTTCATGAAAACAAAAATTTTATTAATATAAATTTTATATTATTTATATAAAAAAAATCATAGATCAAATTTGATAAGTTTTTAAATAATTAAAATTAATAAATATATAGTGAAGAGACTAACTTAGACCTATTCTTAATAATATTCATGACATTTTCTCAAGATTGGCAAGTATATAGTGGAGTCTCTAGAACACTCCCCTTTACTAAAAGGCGGCACGCACATTCTTGGAAGAAGTAGCAAGAACCATCTCAAAGCTTTTATGCTCTATCAATAGTAATTAAGGACTTGTTTAGTGCTCGGAATTATAATTTTTTGAAGTTGAAAGTAGAATTGAAGTTAAAATTAAAATTGTGTTTGATCATAAATATAAATTAATATTATTTTTAAAATTTTTATAAGTATAGTGTGAGTAAAATTTTACTCATTTTTATTTTTTAAATACAATTTCAACTTATATTTAGAATTCTCATGACCAAATATATACTTCTTTTTTTATTTTTTTTCATTAAGTGAAATAATTTTAAAAAAAAAAAAAAAAAATTATGGCCAAACGCTACTAAATAAGATATTCTTTTTTAGACGCGATACAACATCAATCTCTTGCTAGAAGCTCTTAGATTTATCTATATTTCAAAATGAAACCGCCTATTTAAATTGTCTCCTCAATTGCAATAGACGCCACCAAGTATTCAACAACTTTAAAGGGTATAAAGAATGGCTTTGGCACGCGTAGCTTTGAAGAATCTGAATCAAAAAATAGCTTTAATCCAAGTGTTAGCCAAGTGAAATATGTAGAGAAACAGAGATGGTGCTCTGCACTATTAAAACGTTTCTCCACAGAAGCAGAAGCTGCAGATGGCAAAGGAAAATCCAAAGTAGCTGTCTCTGAAAGTGGCAAGAAATCAAAGCTATTTCCCAGGAGAAGACGCCGTGGTAGTCTTTGGAGACACCGTGACCCTGACGATTTTGCTCCTGTTCTTTTCGGTATTACTTCCTTCTAATTACAATCTAATTCCTTATCAGCTTTTATTCGTTAAAATGGAAAATAGAAGAAGATAATAGTAATGGAGTTTCCTTAAGGTGAATTGTCTGATTATCTAGTATGGTTTTATTTACATAACTAATACAACAATACATGGTTTTATTTACCTTTGGTTTGAATCATAACTCCCTGTCGACTAAATTCTAATTTGTTGTTGTTGGGACAGAAAATTTACCTTCAGGACTTGGCAGTGCATTGTTGCAAGTCAGGGAGAATATCACTAGGTTATTTGAGAACCTGAACATGAATCCCTCCAAATTAATGGAAAGGTATAAGGAGGAGGATAAGAGCTACAGAATCCGGTATGACGTGCCAGGGCTAGGGAAGGAGGACGTGAAGATTATGGTGGAGGATGAAATTCTGACAATAAAGGGCGAGCACAAGGAAGAGAAAGAAGGGTCAGATGACGATGACAAGTCCTAGTCATCAACAAGCTATGGTTACTATAACAACAACATTGCGTTACCTAAAGATGTCAAGGCTGATGAAATTAAAGCTGTAATGAAAGATGGTGTTTTGACAATCACTATTCCTAAAAGTGAGAGACCTAAGAAATATGTCAAGGAAATTCAAGTTATGTGAGTTCCTATGAAAATATCTGAGTGATAAGCATGTACTTGTATATCAAGTTGCTCGATAATAAATATGTTACGTTCAAATTGTATGTTGAGATTTGTCTTTTTTTTAAGATTTTTGTGATGACAAACCACTTAAAGAATAGGTAGGTTGGGCTCACCCCTCTCACTGAGGAGCAACCCATTGCAACTTTGCAAAGTATACTTTGAGTTTCAAGAGCTTGAGACAAGCAGAGGCACACCTACGTGTACCCGCTAGTCTTGAGAAAAACTATATATATATATATATATATATATATATATATATATATTAGAGTATTATGTTAAATATATGTTGTGCACCACAATAACAATTAGGTTGGCTGGTGAGATGGTTCGGTATGCCACTTGAAAGTTGCTCTTAATGTGTGATTGCTCAAGTTCGGACCCTAGCAATGTTTTATTGCTCCTTTTATCATTTTCTATTGCGTGATTGCTCAAGTTCGAACCCCAACAACAATGTTTCTTTGTTGCTCCATTTTCATTTTCCAAGTTTCTTTACACTTATTGTGCAAATATATATATTTATCTTTTGATTAATTTCATACTTAGTAGTCATTTATTTCATACTTTTTTTTTTCATGTTTTGTGGATATTATTGAGCTATTTTTTATTTTATTTCAAAATACAAGCTTCTCTTCAACTTCAAAAGTTAGATATTCTCCCTGGCTTATACTGTATAATATTTATTTTCTTTTAATCTTTTGATCATTGAGTTATTTTTTATTTAAAAAATTAGCAATTTAAAGTTTGAGATAGGCTTAAATCAAATGTTATCCGTTGCAACTATTTTGCAGACAAATCTCTCGAATTTCATATTTTTTGAAAACTTTCTATTAGTGTTCAAAATCTAAAAGTACGTTGAATTTAAGTAGGGTGAATAACACACTTTTGTCATATTAAATTTAATTAATGATATTCAATAATATTAACATTTTGCCTATAAAATAGTATAATTAATAAGTTTTCAAAAAAATATATATCGAACTTTGACATTATTAATTATTATATTTAAATATAGAGGTGCACCCGTCAAACTTAAATCCTGGGTTCGCCTCTGTTGACGAGGGTGGTTTTGCTTTGCTTTTTATTCTTTTTTTCATCTTAATCAGGCAAAAGAACCATGAAAAATCTCTGTCATGCTCTGTTCTTTTTCTACTTTTTTCTTGGAAATAATAAATAAACTTATCACTTTCTAGTCTGATCCCAACTAGAATTATGTATCTTATTGGATCAATTACGAATTAAGCCTAAACTCAACAATATGTTTGTTTGTTACTCAAAAATGTCCGTTTTACTCGGAAACAGTTAGAATTGTATTTGAGGTCCCGCTTAAGAACAATTCACCGGTTAAGTTGTATTTTTTAGGATTTAATAAGTTCTAATTAATTTAGAATTCAGAAGTGACAATTTTTTTTTGAATAGTTGAAACTCATCAAAAAATTTTGAATAGTTGAAACTCGGCAACACAAAAAATAAAAGGAAGAGTTTAATAATTTGATTTTCTTCTTATTTCATCCACTGTTCAACATGGACCCAAAAATTACATATAGCCAAGTTAAAGAGCAGTAGCAAACATTTCACGATTTTAATGTAATAAAAATTACTCTCATCGTTATTATATTTTTTTAATTCACCTAAAAAAAATATCATATTTAACAACTATTCAATAATATCATTCTCATTTTTCCTTATTGGGTTCTACATAATAGGAAAGGATAACTAAAAAAAAAAAACTTAACAAAGCCATTGTTTATTTTTTAAACTTCATATTCAATCAAATAATGGGACATTGAATGAAATGAAGAGAATAATATTTATCGACATGAATTCAAATTTAATGGACCCAACATGAATACTGAATACATGTTACACAAAATTCAATAGCAACAATGGAGTCTTTTACTATCAGATTGAGGGAATTTTAAGAAATATAACGTCCAACACAATATATTACCTCTCCAAATTTCTCAAAAATTTATTTCTAAATTCAAACTCACTTCTTCATGCTTGTTTGACAATAGCGAGTTACTTCTCTAATTCAATTTCACCACACAAATCTTACAAAATCATTACTTAACAACAATTTATGCTCTAATCAAGTAAAAGCTAAAAAAACATGGCATATTTTGGTAATAAGCTTGGGTGGTTGACTGATGAGTGTAAAAATATCAATCAACATCACCAACTTTAAATAACAAATATTTTACAACACATCTACTTAAGACATTAGACAAAAAAGTTGCAGCACATATAAAACAAGAATAAAACGGTTTCCAATTGAATCGCAAACTGGTGCAGCATGTCAATGAGTTTTAATTTAGGTGCTCAGAAAGGTTATTGATTGGAAATCTTGGAATGTGATGCAACAACTTAGCCACAAGGAGTTAGCTTCTTGTTGCCAGCGCCACGAGGGTTTTCGTCTTTCCAGTCATCCCATGCTCTTGCCTTTTCTTGGGCAGCGTCGCCATCTTCTTCTTCATCATCTTCACCTGGCCTCGACTTGGGGCCATCCTTGTACCATGAAGAATTTGCTTCTTCCATGAGTTTGACGTTCCTTTCTTGCCATTTGTTCATCATGTTCATCTCCGTTAATCCAGCTTCTTCTATGCTCATGGTTGGCAATCTAACATTTGAAAAAGGATCAGAGAACTCGTTCCTCGAGGCTTGCTTTTCCATCTAGGATCTAAGATTGGAGTAGATATTATAATTTTGTAATTCAAGAGATCATGCGTACCTATAATGAGGCTGAAAAACTTGGGCAGCTATCCTTTCCCGTTCAGTTGTAGGGTTCACACCAACAAGACTTGCAGGTCCAAAAAGTAAAGGCTGGTGTTTATGTTCATGCGCTTCTGAAACCTTGGCCCTCCCTTCTATGACATCTTGTGCAAAAGTAGCACAGGTGATAGGTGCTGCAGGTTTTGTATAGCGAGCTCGAGCAGCAGCATTACGATGCCAAGATTCTACTTTTTGGGTGCGTTCGTCAAGAATTAGCTGAGAAAATTCTTTCTCCCCATCCTACAAGAGTACAGTAACATTATGTGTTGAAGCAAGAGTGCAATCTAGAGAGCAATCCGACAAAAGCCGTCTTTAAGATATGGAATAATAGGTTCATGGAGTTGAAGAAGAGAGGCATAGCAACGTAATAGGTTCATGGAGTTGAAGAAGAGAGGCATAGCAACTTAATGTTGATGTTTTAGGTAGTCTTGAGGGAAGGACTACCCTCCACAAAGGAGAAAAAGGGGTAAAAGCCTGAGGTAATTATTGAAGCGGAAAATGAAGGAAGGAGGAGAGAAGTCCACAAGAAGTATTATTGCAGTCATTCGGAGTTGCATCACCTCCTCTTGATCTAGCATCAACTAATCATTACTGTACCTAACCAGTAACCACTTCCAACAAACTCCAGAGTAATAGTTCTGTAAGTCTCTCTTAGGCAGACTCGTGTTCCGGAGTGTACTGGGGCGGAAAGCACAGGCTCAAATGAAAAAATGGAATGAACTCATTTAAGGGGAGATAATTAAAGTTTGAAAGCACAAGTGCAAATAGCAATTACATAATCAGAGGCTACCAGAACCGAATGGCAAATTAGCATGGGAAAGAAGCCAAATCAACTAATTGAGTTTAATAGTACCTGAAGCTGCTTCTCCCTGACAGCAGAAAGTATTTCTTCCTCTTTCATCAGCATTTCAAGCAAATCGAAAGCCTGCAGGCAGCGATTCGAAAACTATGAAGATAAGGTACCAAGCACAGAACTCCAGCGAATATAGAAGATCATGGCAAACCTTACAAAGGGCCAAGGAAATAGTTGTAAGCCATGCCTGCAATGCATAATGGTTTTGAAGAATCAGACATTTACTCAAAGTGAGATATAGAGGCCAAAAATCGAGGTCAGAAATAACTTAAAAGAAGCAATAGCAAATTTTACATTTGAATCAGGCTATGCATATCAGCAACAACAACATACCTAGTACAATCCCAGTTCTGGAGAGGATAGAGCGTACACAGACCTTACCCCTACCTAGTGCGGGTAGGAAGGCTGTTCCAGATAGATCCTCGGTGGCTATGCATATCATAGTGGAAAAATAAAATCAATCAAAGAAATCATTGATGTCACATGCGAATCCTTGTGATCAGTTCAAAAGGGCGACAGTCCACATCTCGTGCGGACAGATAAAAACAAATAATGAGTGCCTATCCACAAATCCACAGAACGTAAGCTCCATTTTTGTGAACATCACTTGTCAACCTCCAGAAGAACATTGCAGCAACTGCTTGATGCTTACCAGCATCATCCAACAGAATCTATAACTTTTTCTTTATAACTTATATTAGCTCATTATTTTACGATTTGCCAGCTTATAAAACTGTCTTGATTCATTTCATAATGAAAAGGATGACAGTCAATTAAGTGCCATAAAAGTTGCAACATCAGAAAAAATAAAAAGACAAGAACAAAAGAAGCGTATGCAAATGCCCATTACATAACTTGGGGAATTAACTAACCTCCCTTTCTTCTTCACCATCGTCATCCAACACGTCATCTTCTCCGGTCTCCACAGGACTAGACAATGCAGCTGCTTTAGTTGATCGCCCACGACGCTCTTTCCGCTCCTTTAATTCAAGTAGTTTTGACTCGGCAGCTCTTTGACGTTTGAAACGAGCGATCTAAAATAACATACTTGATAACAATCTCACTAAAAATTATAGGAATCTAAGCTCGAGGTCAATAAGATTCCAAGCCTTAAAAATAAAAGTCATACACAGCAATTAAACCATTATATCCAGCCTACCTTCTTAGCTCTACGATCTACAGAAGAACTAGGTCCACCTTGTGTAGATGCCTCTATCTCGTCTTCAGGAACAAGTTCCATTGTCTCACAAAATGAAATGAATTCCTAGAAATATTGAGAAGCTATCAATAAAAATAGGTTCTGCTTATCGCTCTAAGAACACAATCTATTACATAGCTTAGGCCCATACAGTCATTACCTTTAGCTTAGCTTGTGAAGCCTTGAGTACTTCTATCCTGTCATCTTCTGCTATTTTTTCTGTTAGCTCTGCTAGATAATAAGGGACCTGAAAAAATGACAGATAAGACTCCATACCCGTTGTGGATACCAAAAGAAGATCAAGCAAAATTCTAATTCAATTGTGAAACAAACTAAAACTAGAAATGCATAAAGCAAGAACATGTTTTGATAAAGTGAGTAAAGCAAGAATATTTTTTGACACAATGAATGAAGCAAGAACATCAAGCTTGACATTAGCGGATTCTAATAAATGCTCAGGCTACTGATGGTCGCATGGACCTACCCTAAAAATAGTGGACTGAAATGAAAAAGAAGCTACTACCCTTAAAATAACTTGATGGAAGAAGTTTCCAGCCCTGACCAATGAGAAACCTGTTCAGGTCATGTGTAGTGCCAAGTGCCAACACAGCAAGCTGATTCCCTTGCAATCACAAATTTACTAGAATTTCTATGGACAATGGTAGCACACACATCAAGTACAAGAGGAAAAGGGAGGAAAAAAGAAAATTGATTAGTGATGGTGATGAGGACTGAGGAGAGTATGATGAAGTATGTTGTCTGGTTGTGGAAGAAAATTGTGATAAATGGAATGAGACAGTTCTTGGTGATGGTGATGAAAGATGTGGTAGTGAAGTTTCTTGAATCGTTAAGGAAGAAAATCACAGTAACCAGCATGACAAAATGCTTTAGCTGACAATCTGTCTACCCTCTGAAAAGAGTTAAACCAAAGTCCTGCCATCAGTTACAAGGTCTCTTAACCTCTGTGACAGCAATGAAGTGGCGGAAAAGTTTTAGATTAGTCCATACTACATATAGTTTTCACCCCACCAACCTATCACCCTCGTTCTCACCGTGATCAATAACATGAAATGACCACAGCAAGTATTCAAGTCAGGCGCCTTTTGCAGTATTTGTTGTGTATGTTACTGGAAAATGACTACTATTACATTGACAAATACTACAACAACCTAAAATATCTTCAAGAAAGAATGACTGACAGCTGAGTGAACCAGTCATTTATACAATTTTCCTGACAAAAATGTATGTTTAGGTAAACCAAATGAAATTAATAGAAAAGTGAATGCACTAGCTTTTTCAGCCGATAAAAAGGCCAAAATTTTACCGATACTACTCATTTTCTACCAAACTTCACAACAACTACTGTAAAATTATTAAATACTTGCTGTTGCATTCTCTAGATCTGTACTCCATTTCAAAGCAACCATATATATGCATACTTATATCACACACACATGTATATACATATGCACATATATATGTGTACACATGTGTGTGTGTATGCATCTTCATTTGACTTGTTACAAGTATTAAAAGAAAAGGAAAGGTTGATCCAGAAGAACTATCCTGTGGAGGTTAATGTGTCCAAAAAAGGAAAAGTACACAGTCAAATTGAAATAATGGAAATATTAAGTTGAGATAAAAATGTAGGATTGGAGCCTGACGTCTGATAAAAACTAACACCAGCTAGCACTAGAAAAACATGATCTTATACAAGGTAGACAAAAGCTCATACTTCTTGAGATTTGAACATGCAAGATCTCAGCAACATGGCCACTTTGATTCAAACTATAAACACTAGGCCAAGGATTTCTATACTCCCTTTGCTCCGGTTTATGTGACATACTTTCCTTTTTAATCCATTCCAAAAAAATGACACATTTTTAAATTTGAAAAAAATAAATAAACATAATGAGAAGCTTTTATAACCAAATTAGTGTATGTAATGTTGCCACAAGTTTCAAAAGTTTTCATGACAGAAACTGATGCAACCTAGGAGAACCACGTTCTATCACAAACATTAGACATGTTTAACCACAAGATTCAAAAGCTAGCTTTTAGGATGTGGTTCTCCCTGGATAGTATCACAAGCGTTACGACATGCTTAATACTGCAAGTTTCAAAAGTAGCTCATTTCTTTACTAAATCCAGTGTCAGTTAAAAGTATATGTATATAAATTGGAACATATGGAGCAGTACTTATAACTTAAGGGGTCATTTGGTTGGTGGGATGGGATAGACAAGGATATCACATTGAATTATTTTAACTCACCTTTTATATAGGATAACTTATCCCACAGTATATACTAAAATGGTGAGATAAAATAATCATGGAACTAAATAGCACCCATTAACCAATCACATGATAGGGATCATTTGGTACGCGGAATGGGATAAGCAGGGATCTTAAACTAAATTTATGCTGAATCTAGTTTCAAAATGTCCTTTTAACCTCGTGATCTTGACACCATCATTTGAAAAGTTAAATAATTGTAAAAAATGGAAAGAGGTACCATTCTTTGTAAACCAGACTAAAAACGGAAAGTAAAACAAATAAATTGAAACTGAAAGAGTAACACTTACCAGAATATATTTAACGTTAGCAGTGCTAACATCATCTTTAGTCTCATTTCATGAAAACAACCCCAATTTCCCAATAATTTCTTCACACTTTCAATATATGCATATTTCTTAACTTTCCACACGGTATGTCCAAGACCACAAGACTATAGGGCATTTTGATACATTTGATCACCTCTGAGGTAGTGGTATGAGGTAGTGGTATGGACTGTATACACTTACCCTCCCAGACCCCACTTTGTGGAATACACCTGCTAATAACATGCTAATATGTTATTATTGTTGTTTTAAACATTTGATATATCTTTAATTTAAGTCCACATGATTCAAAAGTCCTTTACTTTCTTAAACCCTGTGTTAAGTCAAAATACGTCAAACAAAATTGAAAAGGAGGAAGAAACAACAACAAAAAAGGAAATAAACAACAACAACTGAACTAATACTTGAGCTAGTAACGGTATGTACTATATACACTTACCCTCCCAGACCCCCACTTTGTGTAATATACTCCCACTTTGTGTAATATATTGGGTATGTTATTATTGTTGTTTGATACATTTTACCAGAGGCGGATACAGGATTTAATGTTTGTGGGTTCCACATATTAGATAAAAATAAAACAAAATAGTAACTAGGGGGATTTGAACCCACAACCAAGAGGTGAATAAAACTTTTACAAGTCTCTCTACTCCACTAGACCAACAATACACTTTGTTTATGGGTTCTCAACTAATAATTCTTATATATTTACTAGATTTCTCTATATAAATACTAGATCCGCACAAAAGTTACTGGGTTCTCGGGAACCCCCACCCAGGCCCCTAGATCCGCCCCTACATTTTATATATCTTTAATTTAAGACCACAAGATTCAAAAATTTCTTTACTTTCTTAAACTCTATGTTAAGAAATACGTCAAACAAAATTGAAACAACAATAAAAAAGGGAAAAAACAGTAACAACTGAACTAATACTTGACCTAATAATAACAACTTACATGAAAATATATTTACGATTAGCTGTGCTAATATCATCTTTAATCTCATTTCTCGAAAACAACCCCAATTTCCCAATCATTTCTTCACACACTCTCAATATCTGCATATTTCTTAATTTTCCATAGGACTATATGGCATTTTGACACATTTGATCATTTGTTCACCTCTGAGGTAGTGGTATGGACTGATCCCACTTTGTGGAATACACCGGCTAATACGTTGTTATTGTTGTTTGATACATTTGATATATCTTTAATTTAAGACCATGATATTCAAAAGTTTCTTTACTTTCTTAAACCCTGAGTTAAGTCAAAATACAAAAACATAGCCAGTGTATTCCCTGAACTGGGGAGGGTAAAGTGTACTCAGTCCATACTTCTACCTCACATGAAGTACGAGAGAGGGTATTTCCGATAGACCTCCGGCTCAAGACAGATAACAGTATAATCAATCAGACAATACCAACTGAATTAATACTTGAGCTAATAATAATAAAACTTACCAAAATATATTTAAGATTAGCTGTGCTAATATCATCTTTAGTCTCATTTCTCGAAAACAACCCTAATTTCCCAATCATTTCTTCACACACTCTCAATATCTCGCATCCTTTCCTCACTCTTTCCTACAAAAACAAAAATTCAATCAACAAAAAAGAAAATCAAATATTTCAGCATAAAATTACACGTATATAGATGAAAATGTACTTGATTAATGCTTGATTCGGAAGCCTCATCGTGGATTTTTTTGGCCTGCTCGAAGAGAGCTGGTAATGGCATTTCTTCCATGTTCAATTCGTCCATTGTTGGGAGAAATTTGGGATTGAAAATTGATCAAATTAGGGTTTTGATTTGAATTTTGTAGAGAAAACGGGTTTTATAATGGGAATTGGGATGTTCTTCGCGGCAATTTGGCAAAGGCTAATATTTACTAGTATTAAGGGGTCTTTTAGTACGACGTATAAGGTATCATAATGGTTTAATAAGAATAAAATGGAGAATTATTTTGTTTAGTATTTGATTAAAGGTATTAGTTAGTCTACTATTTATATATAGTGATGGAATAAGTATCATGACCAGATCAAATGAGAAACAATCACCTACTACATAATATACCAATCACCTACTATACAATATACCTGCCACCTCTGGGATAACTCTATTTACTATGACCAGAAGAAATCACTTACTAATTTCATATTAGTTGAAAAGAAATCTCATAATTTCATCATAACTAGATCAGATGAGAAGAAATGACCTACTAATTTCATATTAATTGAGAAGAAATCACATAATATTGTCTCTGTTGAAAATTGAACCTGAGACCTCATGATAATCAACTCAACTTCATTGAACTACTAGGCCACAATAATGGGTGATAGAATAAGTTATCTCATATATATGGTGAGAAAACTAATTCCAAGATAGTCAATTTCAAAATTAATTATTTCAAAATAACTTTTTTCCATTAAGACGACCCTAATAGTTAGCATAACCGAGAAATGATTTCTAATAAGAGAGTCGAAATATAAAAAAGCAAATACATAAAATAATTAAAAGAGAAAAGATATCAAAACACCCTAAACTTGTTCACAAAACTCACTTTAATACTCTAGCTTTACAAATAATTATTTTTTCCCCTAAACAACTTTCAAGTGAGTTTTATACAAGGAAAATTTTTTTAAGTAGTAAACTTAAACTCATAATTAGAAGTTTCATAGCAATTATTTCATAATTGTGAATAATAGCAAATTGATTTAAAGAAGAAATAATTACCCAGGTATTTAAAACAGTAAATTCTTTTACCATAAATTACCCTTCTTATTTAAAACAGTAGATTCTTTTTCCATAAATTACTATTACTTAAATTAGTAGATTCTTTTTCCAAATCAAACTCAAAGATTATTATTGATTTTCAAAATTTCAAAATAAAGCCTATTTTTTTTCTTTCACTCTCTTATATCACTACCTTTTGTTGTTGGTTTTTTTTTTTTTAATCTTATTTTTTATTTTAATTTCTTTTTATTTTTCATATTGTTCTTTCCATTTTATTTTTTCTCTTCTATTTCTCATTTTTTCTTTTTCATTTTCTTTTTTTTCTTCCTCACATTTTTCTTTAACTAGTAGATTCATTTTCCAAATCAAACTCAAGTCAAGATTATTACCTTCACTATCTTCAAAATTTTGAAATAAAATATCATTACTATTTTTTTCTCTCTTTCACTCTCTTATATCTCTAACTTTTTTTTGTCTTGTTAGTTTTTCTTATCTTCTTTTTCTATTTTTTTATTATATATTTTTTTCACTTTCATTTTTTTTCTTTATTCTATTTCTCTTATTTTTTTTTCTTTTTTTTTTTTTTTTTTTTCATTTTTTTTTCCTGTCTCATATTTTTCTTTTGCTTTTCCTATTTTCGTTTTCTTCTTCTTTTTTCTATTTTTTTTGTTTCTTTAGTTTTTCTTTTATTTTTACACTTCTATTTCTCTCTTCTTCTTTTTTTCCTTTTTTCACTTTTTTTTTAAAATTTTTTTTCTTTTTTAATTTTATTTTTTCATTTTTTTTACTATTCTATCTCTAACTTTTATTTTTTAAAAGACAAATATGTATATCACATACAGATCTGGATATGTATTTATAGTACAAAACATACATACATACATATATATATATATATATATATATATATATATATATATATCTGCATATGTATTTACAGAAATGCATATCTCACTCATATGTATATATAAACATATTGGACACAAAAAAATCTATAACAAAAAGGATAATTATATACATATACATATAGATAATCAGAAAATATATGATACATATCCCGATCTGTACGACAATTATACATATTACATTACAAAGAAATACATATAACTCTGCCTATGTTTTTACAGAATACATGCCTGATCCATATGTATATTTTCATACAAAAAATACAAATATGACTCTGTATCATATTCATATGAAACAATAACAAACATAACTATACTATATATCTTCTTATGTATTAGCGAAATATAAAGGTGACTCATATAAAATAAGAAAATACAAATGCATATCTTAAACAGTAACAACTACAACTATGTATATATACATATAGTTAAACCAAAAAATACATAATACATATCATAAACATTATATATATATATATATATATATATATATATATATATGTTTCCCTCTAAAAAATATATCAACAATAACCATATGTATATAAAAAAATACATATATACTACACATGACCCATAAGCTAATAAAATTATAAGTACAAATATCTCTTCGATTTTATCTATTTGAAATCGTATTAGAAGAATTTTGACCAACAGGGTTTGAAATTTTACTTGATTCTCCCATTTCCTTTGACTTTCTCTTTTTCTCTAATCTTTACATTTTTGGGGGATTTGGAGATGAAACTTTTCTCAATCCTTTTTGTTTCATAATTTTCGCAATTTTTTCACCGAATTATTTTGATGCTTTGATCTCACCTCTTCTATGTTCACTACTTTCTTTGGCTGAATAGGTGTAGAAATAAATTTAAGATCTATCTTGTGTTAATCCTCCACAATCTTACAACAAAAAACTAACAAAACCCCAAAGAAAAATCGCAAGAACAACATTGAAAAAAAAATAATAATACAAAATTTATAGAATATGTGGAAGAGATAACATGCAATAATTGTAATTTGATAGTTACCATATTTATGGAGCATGATATTTATCAATAATATGAAAAAAGTGTGATACACAGGTAAGAAATTGTAATGGAATTCGAAAAATAAGCGTAATTTAAAAAAAAAAGATAAGATTAGAGAGAGGTAAAATAATAGAGTGAAAATAGGAGAGGGATAAAGTAATAGATTGAGAATAGGAGTGAGGTAGTGAAACACGAGTGTTTGAAATTTATGGGCAAGAAAATGTTATTTTTGCTATAAACTGTAATTTTGAGAAGGTGTTACTATTTATTATAATTATAATCTTAGATATGCTACTTTTTGTAATTTTTTCCTTTATACAACCCCAACAACTAACATGACAAAATTTATAAAATTGAGCGTGTAATGACAAAAAAAAAAGTGACAAAAAAAATAAGTGAGGCCCACTTTTAATTTTTTAGCCACCAACCTCTCTTTCCTTCTTCTTCCTCACACCCCACCAACCCCTCTCTTCTCATTCTTCAATTTCATTTTTTTTTCACTCCTACCTACAAACTATCTCCAATCAAATACATATCAAAATATTTTTATGTGTATTTCTGGAATAAGGTCATCTTCTTACAAAAAATCTTCAAGAAAATTCAATTTATTCTATCAAAATTAGTTTTCCTCAATAATTGAATTAACTCTATAATTATCAGATTTTTATTTCAATTGAACAAATTGAAATTACCCATATAAAAATACTGATAAATTCGTATTGAGATTGAATCGAAGAAGAAAATCGCAAGAAAGAAATTGAATGGAACAAAAATTTCCTAAAAATGGTAGCTACTTCAAGTTGACCAAAAAAATTGCATTTGTCTATGTATAATTCCTTTTACCTTCAAACTGAAACTCAAAATCTTTCGCATTATGATTGTAAATTTTCAAGAATCAAATTCCAATAATTTGGATTCAGAATAAAAAATAATGGAACTCTAAACATGATCGAGTCTAGAGTTGGAGAGAGTGGGGCGGGTTGAAGAAGAAAGGATTTGAGGGGTGAGGGGTGGGGGACGCGAGTTGCAGATGAAGAAACCGATCGAGGAGGGGGCGAGTTGCAAGTGAAGAATGAGGGATGCGGAGGGTGGAGGGGGAGGGGATGGAGAAAAAAGTCAAGTTGCAAAAAAAAAGAGGGTGTATGTATGTATGTATGTATGTATGTATGTATGTATACTAGTTTAACCGCACTTTCTTCGCACGTGTAATGTTTGATTATTTAAATTAAATGATTTTATCTATTGCAGAGATTTTTAATAAAGAGTAAAAGTTCAAATCACTTTTCAAAAATCTTTCACACTTTAATATAATACTGTAAATATAAACATATACACATATATATTTTACCACCAAAAGTTTCAAGTGGTTGATCATCACTTTTGCGTTTGCCATATAGTAACTCTTTCCCTTGTTACCACAAGCTAAGAGAGACACATCAATTTGAATCATATTTGTGCTGTGATTTATATATATATTTAAAATATTTTCTTATTTTTAAAGTCAAATCTTTACAAAATCATTGTTTACGTTCCTATTACGTACATAAAACTTTCAAAAATCTGGTACTTCTTAAATTTTTCTTATTCTAACAGTTTTATATTTATTTCTAGATTTTTCAAATCTTCTTAAATAGAATTTAGTTGATTTAGAATTCTTAAACTAATAGAAAAAATATTAATTGTCACTAATTTTGATGACTTCTAATAAGGACAGTTTTGTCATAAATATATTTAATTAATCAATTAATTTTCAACTCTTAAATTAGAAAAAATAGTGAAGTTCTGATGACTTTCAATTAGAAAAAGTTTTACCATAAATATATTTAATTAATTTTCAACTTTTAAATATTAGAAAAAAATAGTGAAAAGACGATTTTATCTAAAGCAAAGACTTTTAATGAAGTACAAACAGTTCAAACAACATTCTAATGTTCTTCTCACTTTTAATATATTATAAAATTATAAATATAGATTATAGATGTGTGTGAAGGGGGAGGAATTATTTTTTTACAAAAAATTATTTACGCGGCTCCAAAGTGGCGTATGTGTAATGCGTGAGAGTAGTATGATATTCTTGGGGTAGTATAAAATTTATTTGAAAGCTCTTTAAGGGGGAAAAAATTATCCCCCACTACACACCCGATATATCCTCCATATTTGAATCCCCATTTTCACGGCAAAGTTTAAGTTAACTGTATCTGGGAGTTACAAATTTGTAAGTTTTGAAGATTTATTTGATTTTTTTTTTATTTTATCAATTTTTGAATTTTCCTGTATATTTTGTGGATGCATGTTCGTTTTACCTTATTTTGTAAGTATTTTCAAGTTTCGGAGTTAGATTTTTTCTGTTTTCTTCATATAATACAAGTTCGATTCTTGGTTTGTAGATTTTTCTTTTTTTTCAACTTTATCTATTTTTGAATTTGCCCGTATATTTATGGATGCATGTTCATTTATATGAATTTACCTTATTTTGCAAGTACTTTTAAGTTTTGGAGTTCGATTTTTTTGATTTTCTTCATATAATAGAAGTTTGATTTTTTATTTTCTTGATTTGTAGTTGATTTAGGTTAATCGAATTACTGTAAAAATTGGTAATGGATTCTTGTCCTAACTTTAGTTTAGGACTTAGTCAGTTAGATTCTAAAAAATAAGATATCCCCGTTGGGTTTGTTCCTGGTACATTTGATTTTGACGAATCCAATTTTGCAGAGAATCGTTCAAAGTATCAAAACGATCCAACAACAATGAAAAAATTGAAGGAAGCGGTCAGTTCCAGATTGAAGAAGTCAAGTTCAAAAGTAACTAGTAAGAAGAAGTTTGACGATTCTGGTCGACCACATCTTCCGAAGTGTTGATTATACATTTATACTTTACTTACTTTGGAACATTAATGTATAATATATTGGAACATATTAATTTTTTGGAACACTAATGTATAATATTAGTATTTTGTATAAGGCTACATTACAAACATATAGGTACATAAGACATCATACATTCTCGATGTTTAAAATGTAAAGTATAAGACATTATACATTAGTTATTTTTACCCAAATAATGTATAATATAGCTATTCCGAAATATATTTCAATATGTTATACATTGGCAGTTTTGAACATCCAAACAGTCATAAAGTCCTAATATTGTATAAGGTGACATTATACATTCTAACAAGCTTATAGGTCATACATTTTTAAGTAGTAAATGTGTATCATGGCATTATACATTACTGTAGTTTAATTATTGAATGTATAAGTTACACTCATACATATCTAACTGTTGTATAATCAGGGTCTGATTTAATATTTAAAATGTATAAGATAACATCATACATGTGTTATTGTTGTGTAATTAGAGTATGATTTTACCTTTCGTATAAATTGTCTAAATTAAGTTGATTTTCATACTTTTATTGTACTTATTTGATTATTTGATTATTGGATTATAAGTCTGTTTATTGTTCACGGACTGTTATACCTTTATGTGATGGTTACGGTTTATGTTTCTCTTGCTTTAATTTGATGGTTACGGTTTATGTTTCTCTTGCTTTAATTATTTGTATATTGTTGAATTTTCTAGCTTTAATTGGTACTAATTCAGTTGATAGGTAGTTTATTTTGCCTGATTTTCTGTTCAGGGTTCATTGGTAAGTTTTATAATATTTGTCCCTGCATGTTTTTATTGTTCGTGTATATAATGTGTTTGCGTTATTTGCCTGATTTTCTACTTAGGGTTCACTTGTTCGTGAACTTGTGTTGAGTTGATTTTTAATGCTTTTGTGTACTGTTTAGGTTTTATCCACTGTTACAATTTTTATGCATTGCATTTACAATATTTGCATTTGTTGTATGTGTTGTTTGTTATCTTGGGTGATTGATGTTATCTTCTTGGCTAATTGTAAAAGGATTCTTGTTGATTATTCCTATTAGGAAGGCTTTGACTTTAAAGCCTTCATAATTATTCCTATTAGGAAGGCTTTAACTTTAAAGATTCTTGTTGTGATGTTTTTGTTGTTAGGCTAAATCTTTTAACAAGTAGTTTAATTTAATATATGGTTCCTATGTCACTGATGCTAATATAACGTGCTAGTAAAGTTAAAGCTTTTAAATGTTTGATTTTTTTTAGTAAATTATTTTAGATTTCTAATGGTTGTTGTTCTTACAACTTTTCAGGTTGCCAGCTATTTGAACATCAAAAGCCTACTAGATCTCACCTGTCAGACTGTGGCTGACATGATTAAAGGAAAGACTCCAGAGGAGATCTGCAAGACCTTCAACATCAAGAATGACTTCACACCTGAAGAGGAGGAGGAGGCCAGGAGGGAGAATACTTGGGCCTTTGAGTAAAGAAGTGCTCGTATTCTGATGCTATAAATATTTTCTATTAGTACTAAATATGTTTCCAATGGATGTTTGCTTTTGAAACCTTTAGATTTCGTTGTTTTTAACTTTTGCGTCACAACTTTTAAGTTGTGGTTGTTCAATGAGAAGATTTGTTAAAATCTATTTATGCTATGCTTATATATTTACCTGGTTTATTGGGCTGTTATGTTTTTATTTGATTGTTGTTGGAAATTTATGTTGTTCCTGGTGTTACTTTCATGTGTTGTTGCTTTAAGTTGTTT
Source organism: Capsicum annuum (assembly GCF_002878395.1). NCBI lineage: Eukaryota > Viridiplantae > Streptophyta > Magnoliopsida > Solanales > Solanaceae > Capsicum > Capsicum annuum. The sequence continues at coordinate 46,301,828 of NC_061111.1, forward strand.
TTTAGCTAGTGGCATATTTGTGTTGTAGAGGCATCTGCTTCTTGAGTAATGAACTTTCAGTAGGAAATAGGCACTTCTCCTCCTCCTCATTTGAAAGTGCTGAGTCCCCACATCCTGACTTCAATGTTGGCATGATATTCTAAATGATTCTTGGTGTCTACTATTTGAGTGTGTAATCTAGCGGGATTTGAAATGCCCAGAAATTAGACACTGTCAAGGGGCTAACAGGGTTGACTATGATTTTGCAGCAAGGTTTGAACATCTGCTGTTGTTTGCTTGTTTTTATGATGGTTTTACTTGTTTTTTATCACAAAATTTTATTACAAAAATTTTTGAATGATTCATACTAGACGCCTTCAACACCCACTTGCAGTCTTTGTTATGACAATAAAGTACATAGTTGTATCAAATTTTTACACCGAGTTATTGTATTATACAAAAATTTTAAAAATCATAATTTCTGGAAAAAAATACAAAATTTGGACCTGGCACAGTTTCATTATACATTGACTCGAATGTATAATGACATGTTATACATTCAATCGATTGTGTAATGACATACTAGACATTCAATCGAATGTATAATCATATGTTATACATTCGGAAAATTATGATTACATTCATCAGAACACAAAATTAAAACATGAACTTGTTCAACACATTTGATACAAATATTACCATACATACTACAACCCCCATTTATCTATCAAAATCGATTTCCTCATTCGATTTGTTGAAAATGAAAATACACAGTGGAAAATTAACCAATCCAGAAAATTGCTTCTTCAACACGATGAAAACTCTCACTCCATTGTCATTCGTAATGACAATTAGAGAAGAATTACCTTCAATGACATATTTCACTTCAATTTTCTTACGTACTTCATCGAGATCCAATTTCATTGCTATTGTAGCAATCAATTTCAAGAAAGTTATACTTTTCAAAACAATAATTGCATCACTTTTATAGGATTTATAACTTATTTCTAACTCCCAGAATCGAGAATATCGCAATAATATGGGGATATTCATATATATTTTCGTATAATTGAAGAATGATGTAAAAGGATGTATTTAATTTCAATTTTTTCGAACATCGTCAATATTCAATTCCATCGTTATCGTCGCAACCAATTTCAGAAAGTTAATACTTTTAGAAACAATAATGGCATCACTTTTGTATGATTTATAACTGATTTACGATTCCCAGACACCGGAATGACGCAACAATATGAGGATGTTCATGTTTTTTTTTTTTTTCAGAAATCAAGAAAGAATCCGACTATTTCTTTTTTCTTAAAAATGTGTTTTAACAGTGATGAAAGAAAGAAGCCAACTTTTTTTCCTCAAAAATGTATTCTAACGGTGATGAAGATTAACAGTAATGTTTAAGAGTTTTTTTTGAAATTAAAATTTCAGTTCCTATATTAACTCATACACTACTTAATGTCATAATTTAAGGAATAGGGAGATATTTTCTGATTTCTCCTTCCTTAATTGTAGGCAAAATAGTTTTATCATACATCACAACTATGTATAATAAAGCTACGAATGTATGAGTATATTTGAGAAAATAGGGAGAGAAAAAACCTAAAGAGATTTTCTGTATTTACTTTCATATTACATGGTAGGTTTATTCGTATTTGAGTTTAAATTGATCTCTATCAGTTGGAGATGTTAACTGTTTTAGATTGGGGCATGTGCTAAACGTGTGACTGTCATGTGACAGTATTATGACCTCTAAATAGGCATTGACAGACTATCAGTCTATCACATACCATAATTGATTGTGTTGTCTAATTTGTAAGTTGAATTTTGCATGTTTCTTTGTGGCACGATTTAAATACAAAATTGAAAAGTGATTCTTGTATATGCATATGTCTATTTCATTTCGTAAACCTATACAAACTTAGTATTTCTGGAAAAAATTAAGAGCTGAATTCAAAGTGTATGATTGTCGTATGAAGTTCTAACTAGAAAAAAATTGACCTCATAACAGTGATGGTGAATGAAAGGATGATAGAGGCAATATAGTGGATGAGCGAGTGGTGGCTTGGGAGGAGGATGTAGGTCTGCGTGAAAGGTGGGAGGTGTATCGCGGGACATCGTAGTTGGTCGAGTAGCAAGGGTTTGAGGGTCAATGGCACTGTAAGAGACAATAAATTTTCTCCTTCTTTGGCGCTAATAATTCCAATTATTGAGCCAGTGTCATCTTTAAGATTGACATCAAATCGACACCTACAGTAATATGTGTTAATACTTTAATTAATAAAAAGAAATGTCTTACTGATATTGTGGGTGTATGTGTGTATAATATTAGCACCAAAGTACCTGGGAATCAACATATTTCGTTGATGATAATTCATATATTGGAATTTTCTTTTCACTGTATTTCTTAATTCTTGTGGACAGTTTGGATAGCCTAAAACATAACAACATTTGAGGCTAGTTGGCAGAATTATTTGCGCTTCGATCATGAAAGCATGACCCTATGGAGAATGCACTATTTACCATCAGTAGGATAAATTTTAGCATAAGTTATGAATAGGTTGAATAAAGATGGTACTAACATTTTGTTGTGACTGAATAACGACAATCGATACTCTCTTCATCTACTGGAGCAGAGACCAGAGATCTAGATTGGGATGTGTTTTTTGCAGCGAAAGAGTTGAACATTTCACTATTTTCTGCAACCCTATTTGAGTTAGTGTTTGACGGATTTTAGTAAATCAATAATAATGTACAAATTAGTACAAAGTAGAGTAAAGTAAATCGATACCATGAGTGCAGTTGAAGGCAGTCTAAATAAGGTGGCTCAATCTGTATCATTGTGTTAAATTTTATGGTCAACGATATGTCTGCAATAATTATAATAACAATGATGTTATGGAAGAAAGTAGAAGCTGGTATAAGTAAATTAATTATTGTATACTGGTTAGTTTACCATTGTACTTGGATACTCCAATACGCCTAATACAGATGATTGAATGTTGTTGAAACTGTGCTAGGAGTTTCTTGCCTTCTTCTTCAATGAGAGCTTCTTCCCATAATGTGAATGTGTAAGCTTGCTTGCTATGTATAATGTAGTAATTAATATGTTGTATATTTTTTATCATAAAGCAGGAGGAATTGTAGTAAATTTGGCAAATATGCTTACTTGGTATCAATAAGGAGGAGTTCCTACACTCTTTTTTGAATGCTGGTAACATATCTTGGAGGAAAGCAGTTGAAAACTATTGCTAACACATTTGTTGGAAAAAAGGTATATGTTAGCTTGTGTTGAAGAAAATATTTAAGGACAAAAAGAGTGAAATGAGCATACTATATTGTGCTTTCTTAAGTTGTTCTTTTGCAACTCGAGAGGCTTGGTTATTTATATCTTGAAATGACGTGACATTGACCATTCAAGGTGGTGGTAACTTATTTTTATCCGAGTCATCTTTATCAATTGGACCCACTATGGTCTTTTTATCAATAATCTATTCGAATGTAGGCAGTGGTTTTTCATATCTAAGAGTTGATTATTGTACGCGTGCACCCATTATCAATTATGTGTGAAACAGTTGGAACATATCTTGATAAGGGGAGATATCATCACCGTAAAAAATTGTTTTTACTTGATTGTTCTAAAGGTAATTTTATGATTTGTAATATAAGAGGCAGAAGTAAGAAATGTAAATAGCTGATTTGATTTTTAAAATAAGAAGTTACCTGCTCATCTTGAAAGATCATGTTCATATATTTTATCTTTTATTTTATACCTTCTCCTGATTTACAAATATATGCAATGTGCACCTTACATATCTAGTTAGGTGTTTGAAGGGTGACTGCATGTATATTTAGTCTTTCAGTCATCTTTTTTATAGTAGCATCATCTATAGTTAGCAAGATATTTAATATGCGAAAGTTCTGAGATACTGTTATTGTCACGACTAGAGGCTACCCTTAGTCACGACTAGAGGCTATCCTTAGTCACGATAACGGTGCTTATGGTCACAAGTGACTACAAGATAACCCACGTGCTGGAACCTGCTGAGAGCACCGAATAAAATAATAACAATGGACATGTGCGGAAAATAACTAATACAGCCATAAAGTCTGAATACTGAAAATACGAATGAATTCATAATTCTGAAACATCTGACAAGACTAATAAAATAAACTAACTGACTGTCTGAAAGTATGAAAAGCCTCTAACTGACTGAGGAGTTGATGGGACAAGCCTCCAACTAACTCCGACTGACTAAAAATACGAAACTACTAAAATAACTGAAATAATCAATCTTACCCTTGATGGATAAGGACTCACCACTACTGCTGCTGGGTACGCTGAATTGTCTAAGCATAGTCAGGAAACTGGGCATTCGAACCAATGATATAAGACATCATAGCGCAAAGAAGAGTATGCGATCAGTACTTAAAATGTACTGGTATATGAGATGAGGTTAGACTGATAAACATGGGGTACTGTGTATATAAAATAAAGACTAGCTGAATAGTAGGGGGTAACTGAACATGAATGCCTGAAAATTGTAACATCTGAGAATGCAAGACCAAGCATAAATCTGTAATTTATAACAAGTCTGAAATATCAAAGATTATTAACTGTATAACTAAATAACTAAAAGTCTGTACACTTGGTCAATCAAACCTGTACTGAGAATACACTAAAATACTATACTGAGACTGTGAGAGGTATCATCTGACCGATATACCCTAATTTGAGCTAATTGGGGTTCAACCTGTAATCCCAGTTGAAAGGGTGTCAATACCGTGCCACGGGTACTAACATTGGCTGTGTGGATCCACTAAACTGGTGTCCCGAATGACTAAAGAGTCACCCTCAACTGGAAGGTGCTCTAGTGAGATATGTGTGGCCCTCAACTGGAAGATAAACACCCTGTCAACCCTTAATTGGCAGGTTGATATCTTTAACCTACGCTGGCTTCGTAGTTCTGGAACTCAGGGACTGCTACTAAAGGTCACACCCTCTACTGGCAGGTGAGCCCTCTATCCCTGGATTCGATCGGTGCTAAATCCTACTCCCAATTGAACTGACATTGGAACTGAAACTGGACTGAGTTTAATTAAAAATTATTTCATGACTGATAGTGCTATTTATGATCATAATAACTGAATAAATAGGAATAATCATGGTTTAACTGAATCATACTTGAAAATTTAAAAATCATGTAAAAAACGTAGGTATTGGGTGTTCATAATCTACCAGCACTGAATGAAATCAACAGTATTAAAGCTTTAAAATCATAGTAGGGGATCATTGTTCAAAATCCAACACTTAGGCATTTCATCAAACATATGAGAGTCATGAACTTAAGCATGAGAATGGTAAAGCATATGAGCACAACATGATTACAAGACTAAAAGCATGAATTAGGGATTTAACATGAAGATATCGACCTTCAAAATATGTAATGGCCTCATTCCACTTAAAACACTTATAAACATAACTTGTAATTGAAATTAACATGAGTTCCATGGGGATAATTCAAATTGAACATGTAAAAGAATATTATTTAAAACAAAAAGAGGTTCTTGGACTCCATGGGTGAATGAAACCCATGAATGAACATCCGCATACCTTAATCGATGATTTCTTGAAGATTTCTTAAGGGTTTCTTAAGCTTGAAGCTTGAATTCCTTGATTTCTTGAGGAGAAAGGAATTGAAATTGGTGATCTTGGGGAAGAGGAGAGGGTTTTCTTGAGAGGAATTTGGAGAAGAAAGGCAAATAATGCCTTAAATGATGTCCCAATTCATGTTATAGATGATTTAGGTTGAGGGGAAAAGACATAATTGCCCCTCAGGTAATTAAATTCATAATTGGGCATACATGCTTACCGCAATGCAGTCTAATCGTAGTCAGCCATTTCCCTCACTGCGATGCGGTGAACATGCAAATGGGAATATTGCCACGACACGGCCCTATCAGGTGACATGCTAGATTCATGATTCAAACATGACCCAAATATCATCCAAAAAATCCAAAACTTCTTCAAGACATGCTCGTTACACCCCTGAACATGAATTAACTCAAAAACTAACACCTCGAGTTTGGGAAGACCAATCTAAAAATCCTCAAAGTTATGAGTCCTTAGAAATGACTAAGTCCCTAATACTTAGTAAAATTTTCAGGCCTTAAGCGCCTTATGCATGCAACTAGAAGCTGAACCGAGCTAAGAATAATATGGGATATTGCAATATCTCCTCCTTGGGAATATTTGTCCTTGAATGAGACTGGTTAGGCTGAGAGTTCTAAACTAAGGCAACTGAGATCACATGCTGAATATGCATGATTGGGAACATGAATACATAACTTAGTCTGAAACATGATACATTAACTAAACTAATTTTGTAAATGCATGCACTGACATGAGAATGTTTGTATAGCTGGAATTGTGAATGGGAATGAGTCAATCTAAGGAGAACTGTTACCTCAAGCTGGGTTTGAGTTTGCGGAGAAAAAATGAGGGTACTTGGTACGCATATCCACTTTTGCTTCCTAAGTATCTCTCCCAATGAACTGATTCCGCTATAAAAGTTTAACCAAGGGAACTTCTTTGTTCCTTAGTCTACGAATCTGATGATCTAGGATCTCAAATGGAACTTCTTCGAAAGAAAGGCTATCCTGAACACCTGTATTTTCTAAAGGAATAACAGCACCTGAATCACCAATACACTTCTTCAACAAGGAAACATAGTACTCTGGATGCACTGATGCTAAGTCTGCATACAACTCAAGCTCATAAGCTACCTTCCCAAAATGGCTCAAAATTCTATAAGGTCCAACATAGCGGGGAATGAGATTCCCCTTCTTGGCAAATCTCTTCACTCCTTTCATGGATGAGATTTTTAAATAGACTAAGTCACTAATATCAAACTCAAGGTCACTCCTCCTCACATCTACATAAGATATCTGGTGACTTTGGGATATCTTTAGCCTCTCCTGAATTAATTGAACTTTCTTTATTGCCCATTAACTGAATCTAGCCTTATCAAGGAGGCCTTACCTACTTCAAACCAACCAATAAGAGACCTATATCTCCTCCCATAGAGAGCCTCAAATGGAGCCCTATGAATACTGGAGTGATAACTGTTGTTGTAGGCAAACTCAATCATAGGTAAGTGATCATTCCAACTACCTCTAAAGTCAATAACACATGCTTTCAACATGTTCTCTAAGGTCTAAATGATCCTCTCTACCTGACCATCTGTCTAAGGATGAAAAGTTGTACTGAGATAAACTTGGGTACCAAAACCTTTTTGAAAAACCTTCCAAAAGTAAGAGGTAAACTGAGTACCTCTATCTTATATGATAGACAATGGAACTCCATGCAACTTAACCAACCCTCTAATATAAAGGCTAGCATATTCCTCAACTGAATACAAAGTATGAATTGGCAAGAAATGAGTTGATTTAGTCTTTCTATCCACAATGACCCATATCGAATCATGATAACAAAGAGTACGAGGTAAACACATCACAAAATCCATATTCACAACTTCCCACTTCCAAGTGGGGATGCTGAACTCCTGGAATGTATCACTAGGCCTCTAATGCTCAACTTTAACCTGCTGACAATTCGAACACTTAGCCATAAACTCTGTAATATCCTTCTTTATACCATCCCACCAATAGATTTCCTACAATTCACGGTGCATCTTAGTGGCTCCTGGATGAATAGAATATTGTGCACCATGCGCTTCTTCCAAAATCCGCTGCCTCAAACCATAAACACATGGAACATATAACCTGCCCTGACAACAAAGCATATTATCTCCCCCTTGGGAGAAAACCTCTACTTTCTGATCTCTGACTGATTCCTCCAACTTAACCAGACTGGGATCCCTATATTTATTTTCTCACTTTGGCAACCAATGAAGATTTTGAACCATTCTGAACCCATATACTACCTTTAGCTGAATAAACCAACCAAATGCCTAACCTAGTAAGATGATGAACCTCTCTAACTAGTTCTTTCCTATAATCCTCAACATGAGAAACACTAACCATATACAACATCCTAAAGGCATCTACCATTACATTGGCCTTGACCTGATGATACAACACACTCATATCATAATTTTTTAATAACTCAAGTCACTTTCTATGATAAAGTGTAATACCCCATATTAATCTTAGTTCAGTTCAGCTCACAGTGCATGCTTAAGAGGCTTAAAGCCTAAAAATTTAGCTAAGTGTTGGGACTTAGACTTATTTTGGCCTCTTAACTTTAATAATTTTTAAAGTGACCTTCCCAACTTTGAGACGTAAGTTTTTAAGTTCATTCATGTTTAGGGGTGTTAGTAGCATATCTCGGGTAAGTTTTGGATATTTTGGATGAGGATTGAGGCATATTTGGATTTTGTTTCTAGCTCAACGTAACTATACTGCGTTGCGGTAGAATAGCAATGGCATCATTGGAACATTATGGTGATGGCCTAATCGGCGTCCAAGTTACAAATTTAAATTATAGAAAGGCAGTCTCATCTTTTCCTAGCACCCTAATTCATAAAAACACGAGATTAAACTATTGATAGGGCATTCTATGCCTAAATTTCCCAATTTCTCTCTCAAATAAACCCTAAACTTTCTCCAAATTCATCAAGCTAAATGATCTTCCTTTCAAGAAAACCAAGAAATCAAGTGTTCCAATCCAAGGAAGCTTTCAAGAAAGTTGTCCTCTTTCAAGATTTAAGTATTAAAGGTATGTGTGATGTTCATCCATGATTTCCTTTCACCATGGAGTTTAAGAATCCTCTTTTAATGTTAAATTACAAGTTTTTCATGTTTTAAGTAAAATTATCTCCATGAATTACTTGTTATTTTGATTTCAAGTTAAGAGTACAATTATTTTCAAGGGGAATGAATTATAGTATGTTATAGATGTTGAAGTTCCCATGTCATGTTCATGCAATCCAGGATAAATCCTCAAATTATGGTTTTGGTCATGTAATCATGCTATCTCATCATGTTTAAAAATATTCCCAAGTTAAAGTCTTAATACCTATGTGTCTGATGAAATGCCAAAGAGAATGATTTTGTAGAAAGATTTCCCCATTATGGTTTTAAAGTTTTTACATGCCTTTATTGTTATTTTCATTCAGTGCTTGGGGCTATGAATACCCAAAACTTAGATGTTTACCTAGTTTTTACAATCTTTAGAATGGTTTCAGATAAACCATAAGCATTATCAGTTCTGTTAGTTATCTTAGTTAGTTAAGCTCAGTTTAGTTCAAAAATCAGTGTCTTTTAGTTGGGAGTAGGATTTAGCACCAAGCGAATACAGGATAATGGCTTCCCCGTCGGTTAGGCGAAGTCGTTAGTAGTAGTCCTTGTATTCCAGAACCACGTAGCCAGTGTGGGTTATGAGGAGTCACCCATCAATTTAGGCTTTACTACCTCCCAGGGGTCACTCGTCAGTTTAGGCTTGACCCCGCTTAGGGATCACCCGTCAGTTTAGGCTTGATACCCTGGTTCTTCAGCAGCTTAGTGGATCCACACAAACAATGTTAGTATCCGTGGCATGGTACTGACACCCTTACAACTGGGGTCACAGGTTGGTCCCCAATTAGCTTAAAATAGGGTATATCGGTTAGATGATACCTCTCACAGTCTTAGTTCAATAATCAGAATAGCATTCAGTTCAGGTTACTTGACCACGACATACAGACTATCAGTTATTCGGTTATCTGATTTTAGTTTTACAAATTATTTCAAAAATATTATATGCTTGGTCTTGCAATTTCAGTATTGCAATTTACAGACTATTTCAGAATCATGCATTCTCAAATTTTACAATTTTCACGCTATCATGCTATTTAGTCAATCTTTATTTTATACGTATAAACCTATGCATTTCAGCCTAACCTCATCATGCATACCAGTATATTTAATATATTAATCGCATACTCATTTCTTATGCTATGATGTCTTATATCATAGGTTCGAATGCTCAGTTTTCCAACCGGGCCTAGACAGGATCAGTTAGTCAGCATCAACAGCAATGGTGAGTCCTCATACTTCGAGGACGAGTTTATCATTATTTATTTGAGTTATCAGTTCATTTATATGGTCAGTCAGAGTTAGTTGGGGCTTTGTCCCATCAACTCCACAGTCGGTCAATTTTAGAGGTTTTCAGACATTCAGACAGTTAGTCAGTTTATCAGTTGCTTTTTCAGTACTTTCAGTATATTTTCATACGTTCAGATTTTTGATTCAGTGTTGTTTTCAGTTTCTAAAACCTTAAGGCATTTTCAGCTATTTTTCACAAATGTATCTATTATCAGTATATTATTCAGTGCTCACAGCAAGTGCCAACTCATGGGTTAGTTTGTGGCCACTGTGATCGTAAGCACTGTGTGGCATCCAGCGTGTATTTTTGGGGCATTACATGAAGATTCAAATCTTTTTGCGAGAACACATGCCACAAGCTTTTGTGATTTATGAACACATCAACATGAGCCCCATAAAGATAATGCTTACAAATTTTCAAGGCAAAAATAACAGCTGCCAACTCAAGATCATGGGTAGGGTAATTCTTTTCATGGGGTTTAAGCTGTCTAGAGGCATAGGCTATGAGCTTACCTCTCTATATCAATGCACAACCAATACCAACTCTAGAATCATCACAGTAAACTACAAACCCATATGAACCATCTGGAAAAGTCAAGGCTGGGGCTGAAGTGAGTCGAGTCTTCAACTCCTGAAAACTCTTCTCATATGAATCTGACCACTGAAATTTGACTTTCTTCTAAGTCAATCGAGATACGGGTGATGCAATAGAAGATAACTATTCAACAAACCATCTATAATATCTAGCCAAACCTAAAAAACTCCTGATATCTGATGGCGAGATAGGTCTAGGCCAGTTTCTTACTAGTTCAGTCTTTTAGGGGTTAACTCAAATGCCGTCACCGGAGATAATATGGCCAAGAAAAGCTACTAATCTTAGCCAAAACTCACACTTACTAAATCTGGCAAACACTGTAATACAGTTTTGAGATGGTCTGCATGATTATTTTCACTACGGGAATAAACAAGAATATCATCAATGAAGACTATGACAAATATGTCCAAGTACTGATTGAACAATCTATTCATCAAGTCCATGAAAGCTACTGGGGAATTTGTTAGTCCAAAAGACATAACTAGAAATTCGAAGTGACCATACTGAGTTCTGAAGGCTATTATTAGAATATCACATTCTCTAACTCTGAGTTGATGATAATTGGATCTGAGGTAACTGACACCCTAAATTTGGTTGAACAAGTCATCAATCCTGGGGAGTAGATATTTATTCTTGATTGTGACTTTGTTCAACTGACGGTAATCAATGCACATTTTGAGAGAATCGTCTTTCTTACGCACAAAAGGTACTAGTGCACCCTATGGGAAAATACTAGGTCTGATGAATCCCTTATCTAAAAGAATTTTCAACTATTCTTACAATTCCCTAAGATCAGCTAGAGCCATTTTGTAGGGCGGAATAGAGATAGGCTGGGTATATGGAAGGAGATCTCTTCCCAAGTCAATTTCCTTTTTGGGAGAAACTCCAGGGAGGTTTTCAAGGATCACGTCTGGAAATTCCCTTACTACTGGAACTAACTCGAGATTGGATTCTCAGAACTAGAGTCTTTGACTTGAACAAGATGGTATATAAACCCCTTAGATATCATTTTTATTGCCTTAAGATAAGAAATAATTTAACCCCTAAGCATAGAGGTACTACCCCTCTATTCAATGATTAGTTCATTGGGTAACTGGAACTGAATGACTCTATTTTTGTAATCAACTGAGGCATAACATGAGTGGAGACAATCCATGTCGAGAATGACCTCAAAATCAGTCATCTCTAGCTCTATAAGATCAGGTAAGGTGATTTTTTGAGATACTATGACCGGGCAATTTATATATACCCTTTTAGCTATAATAGATTTACCAACTGGAGTAGACACTGAGAAAGATTTTGCTAAAGATTCGATGCTTACACTGAAATCAATAGCTATATAGGGCATTACAAAAGAGAGTGAAGCTCTGAGGTCTAATAAAGCATAAATATGGAGAGCAAAGACCTGTAACATACCCATAACTACATCAGGAGAACTTTTCTTACTATGCCAGGTCTGGAGAGTATACAACCTATTCTAACGTTGCCCACTAGATGCGCTGGAAGCGGCACCCTACTGAGTCAGGTGACCGACTAGAACTAGAGGATGATTGGACTGGTCCTACTGACCAACCTTTAGGCTATCTCTGACTCTGTGGCCTGGCTTTCCACATACAAACACATATTACTGCCAGCTCTGCACATACCCTGATGATGCCTGCCACATTTCTCACAGAGCAGGTTTGTACGACTACTATTCATACTACCCTGGAACTTAGAGCCTGATGCCCTATCCCAACTATCTTTCCTGAACTTAGGCACTAGAGCACAAGTTGAAGATGGAGCTAGGACTGAGGACTTCTAATGGAACTGAGGATGATTACCACCTTCCGACCTTGGCTGAGAAAAGTTAAAACTACATATTCTGGCTCTTTTATTCTTTGTTTTTTTCTCCTTAACCTTCTCTTCCTCGATCTACTGAGCATGAACCATAAGCCTAGATAGGTCTATATCCTTAATTAATATAGTAGCCTAACACTCCTTGACCACACTATCAGATACATAAAAAACAAGCTTACTTATTCTAGACCTATTGTCCGCAACCATATTATGAGCATACCTGGCTAGCTGAGTAAACTTAAGCTAGTACTCCTTCTCACTCATGCTACCCTGCTTTAAATTAATGAACTCATAAATCTTAACTCCCCTTAATTCTAATGGGAAGAACTTATTTAGAAAAGCCATAGCAAATTTCTCCTACTTAATAGGCCCTGTATCAATACCACAGTCCTCCTTCCACTACTTAAACCAGGTGTGAGCTACATCCTACAACAAATATGCATCCTACTCTGCACTCTCACTTAAAGTGATACCCGTAATATTTGTCACCTTTTGAACCATATCAAAAAATTCCTGTGGATCTCTTCAGATTTGGATCCTAAAAATGAAAGTGGATTCATTAGGTGAAATATCGAATCCTAGCTCTAGTGTATGTGCCACTGGGTTGGCTGGGGCAACAACCTTCGAATTGTTCTTTGCTACTGAATGAGCTAAGGTAGTAAAAGTAGCCTTGAACTCAGCGTGAGTGACATGCTCATTTAGGGGATCTTCCTGAACATACGGAGGTACAGGTTGGTCCCCATCCCTTCTTCTATTATTTCTTCTGGGAGGTATAGTTTGTAAACAAAATGAAGGATGAGTTAGAAAAATATTTTAAATAGTGCTCATACTCATTCACATGACATAAATACTGAAATAAGGGAAACTTTTCCTAAAATATCTTGTAGCCTCTTGTCCATAAGTGTGACATACTTCACACCCATGCACAGACTCTACTCAACGCGGCTTTCAGACTCCCTAGGATACTTTAAAACCTTAGTCTCTGATACCAATTTTGTCATGACCCAAGGCTCCCACTAGTCGCGATAATGGTCATAAGTGACCACAAGCTAACCCATGTATTTGTACCTACTGAGATCACTGAATAAAATAATAACAATAGGCATGTGCAGAAAATAATTGATAAAGCCATAAAGTCTGAATACTAAAAATATGAAAGAATTCACAATTTTAAAACATCTGACAAGATTGATAAAATAGGCTAACTGACTATCTGAATGATTGGAAAACCTGTAACTGACTGAGGAGTTTATGGGACAAGCCCCCAACTCACTCCGACTAACTAAAAATACAAAACTACTAAAATAACTAAAATAATCAATCTTGCCCTGATGGATGAGGACTTACCACTACTACTGCTGGGTATGTTGAAATGTCTAAGCACAGTCAGGAAACTGTGTATCCAAACCTATGATATAAGACATCATAGCACAAAGAAGAGTATGCGGCGAATACTTTGAATGTACTGGTATATGAGATGAGGTTAGACTAATAAACATGGGTACTGTGCATATGAAATAAAGTCTAGCTGAATAGTAGGGGTAACTGAACATGAATGCGTAAAAGTTGTAACATCTGAGAATACAAGACCAAGCATAAATCTGTAATCTATTAAAAGTCTAAAATTCGAAAGACTGTAAACTGTATAACTAAGTCACTAAAAGTCTGTACACTTGGTTAAGCAATTCGGGTCTGAGAATACACTAAAATACTGTACTGAGACTGTGGGAGGCATCATCTAATCAACATGCCCCAATTTAAGCTAATCAGGGTTCAACCTGTAACCCCAGTTGGAAGGGTGTCAGTACTGTGCCACAGGTACTAACACTGGTGTCCCGAATGACTAAAGAGTCACCCTTAACTGGCAGGTGCTCTAATGAGATATGTGTTACCCTCAACTAGCAGGTTGATATCTATAACCTATATTGGCTACATGGTTTTGGAACTCAGGGACTGCTACTAAAGGTCACACCCTCTACTGGCAGGTGATCCTCCCATCCCTGGGTTCGTTCGGTGCTAAATTCTACTCCTAATTAAGTTGGAACTAAAACTGGATTGAGTTTAATTGAACATTATTTCATTATTGAAAGTGCTCATTATGGTCATAGTAACTAAATAAATAGGAATGATCATGGTTTTACTTAATCATACTTGAAAATCATAAAATCATGTAAAACACGTAGGTATCGAGTGTTCATAACCCACCAACACCGAATGAAATCAACAGTAATGCCATACAAAAGCTTTGAAACCATAGTAGGGAATCATTGTTCAAAATCCAATACTTAGGTATTTTATCAAAATCATAAGAGTCATGAACTTAAGCATGAGAATGGGTAAAACATATGAGGATAATATGATTACAAGACTTAAACCATGAATTAGGGATTTAATGTGAAGATTTCAACATTCAAAACATGTAATGGAATCATTCCACTTAAAACATTTATAAACATAACTTGTAATTGAAATTAACATGAGTTCCATGGGGATAATTCAAATTGAACATGTAAAAGCACATTATTTAAAACAAAAAAGGGTTCTTGGACTCCATGGGTGAAATAAACCCATGAATGAACATCCACATACCTTAATAGATGATTTCTTGAGGGTTTCTTAAACTTGAAGCTTGAATTCCTTGATTTCTTAGGGAGAAAGGAATTAAAATTAGTGATATTAGGGAAGAGGGGAGGGTTTTCTTGAGAGGGATTTAAAGAAGAAGGGAAAATAATTCCCTAAATAATGTCCCAATTCGTGTTATAGATGATTTGGGTTGAGGAAAAAGACACAATTTCCCCTCAGGCAATGAAATTCATAAATGGGCATAACATGCTTACCGCAACGCGATCTAGTCATGGTCAACCATTTCCCTTACTGAGATGCAGTGAACATGTAAATGGGAATATTTCCATGACGTGGCCCTATCGCGGTTACTTGCTGGATTCGTGATCTAAACATGACCCAAACCTCATCCAAAAAAATCAAAACTTCTTCGAGATATGCTCCTTACACCCCTGAACAAGAATTAACTCAAAGACCAATACCTCAGGGTGGGGAAGACTAATATAAGAATCCTCTAAGTTAAGAGGCCTTAGATATGACTAAGTCCCTAACACAGTGAAATTTTTAGGCCTTAAGACCCTTATGCATGCAACTAGAAGCTGAACTGAGCTAAGAATAATACGAGGTATTATAGTTATTATCAGTGAGCAGATCATTTAAAAGGTAAGTTTAGAATTGCATCTGTTTACAAGATATTAATAGAAGATATTTATAGACTGTAAGAAATTGGCATGCAACAATGTATCTATAAGCCTAAACCGATTTTTATTCTATGATTTTCATTACATGGAATTTTTAGGACCTGGGATAAAATAATAATTAATGATGTTGATTGTTCATTTTCCCAGACCCAGAGTGAATTGTTATCCATCTTGTTTTTAAGTAATCTTTAAGTAAGCATAGGGGAAACGTTAGCATACTGAGAATACTTGTTATTAAGGCCTTTCTAAACAGGAAGTACAAAAAATAGAAATGAGAAAACAAATGCAAAAACGATCAGAAAATTTCATGCACTCATGCCTTGCTACACTTGTAGCTAAATGGGGCATAAAGTAATGTAACAAATATGGTTCTTACTCTTATCTTAGGTAGCTGATACAAAAGACTAAGCAAAAGCAACTTAACAAATGTAAGATGTGCAAACAATTGAAACTACTCTTTTCCATTCTCATTGCATATTTTATTCATAAGAATCAAATCATTATGCTAATACCTTTCACAATATTAATTCAGAATTTCTAATTCATATTTTGAGTAACTCACATACAAATTCAAACAAATTGATATTGCTGCTTACGAGACTCATCAAAATACATCACAACAACAATACAAAGAGGTCATAAATGTATATAACAGTAGGTAACAGATCATAAAGAATGAACTTCATACTGCAGAGGACAACAATAGAACTTAAGAAGATAATGCTTAGTTTGAGGATGATGATCTTCTAGACTTTCATATTTTATGCTAGGTTATGCGTGCCGAACTTGAAACTTTTTAAAAGATGATCATGGAATTGGAATAATTTGAGGTTTCCTATTATCAAACAAGTACACAGACTTATGTTCTCATTAAGCCCACAATAATTGATAATTTTGTTCTTTTGGCATTTTTTTTTTCCAGGTGCTTCATATTTTGGTTTTGTTAGATGAGGAGAGCTTCTTTATTATTAAAGTTTTAGCAAAGAAGGTTCTCAAAAACACTTGAACAACTATGATTGAAGTAACATTCCTATTTATTTTTCCATTGCGTTTGAATCTATTTATGTGTTGAAATTTAACCACGAGAAGCATTTTTCAAAACTTAAGTGATGATTTTAGCCAGTCCTTCAACTAATTATTAAACTTTGAGATCTCGTTTACTGTTGAACCAAAAGTGACCAAAAAATATAAACCCGAGGACCCTTTATGTTTAGTTGTTCTCTCAAACATGATTTGATAGAAAGATTTCAATCTAAATAACCAATAAGTAGGTAGAACAATGTAAATCCACATAATCTGTATATATTTTCAGGCATTCTGTGGATGTGCAGCAACAGAAAATGAAGAAATTCTGATAATTAAGTAGTAATTCAGTAGATAATAGTAATTCAGCTTAGATAATCCATCCATAACAATAAAACAAAGCAAGTATGCACCTAGGAGTATAGAAGCAGTAAGACACTATATTAATTATTCATTCTCACATACATGCCGACGCACATAAGGACATATTTTTTCATGTTGGTTGTATTTGAGCTAGCTTTTATGCTTCCATATTAATAATCTATGGCCATAGGTTCGTGGAGTAGGTTCGTGGAGCAGATGTTCTCCTGAGAAACAAGAAGTTGGATTAACTTGTTGATCAGTAAGACTACAAGATTAAATATTTTACATCTATTTGGTTAAATCACAATATTCACGATTTTCTTTACTTTGTTAGACTCGGGTTAAAAAAAAGAGGAACGAATGTATTGTAGGGTGATTTTGAATATCATTGTTGAAACCAATAAATATATTATCATAGCATTGAAAATTAGAAAATGTAGCTACAAAACATCACGTAATGCCAGCTAAAATTATATGCTTACTCTGAACGCATGTAACCAAAGCTACTCACAAGGAGTGTTTATGTAGAGGCGTTTCCAACTTCGATTAGATTTGTAAATCTAAAGTCGACAACCTACAAAAGATAAAGATCTTTGAGATTGTAGGAGCAGAGTAGGACTTGTTTGATGAATTATAAATAGTAAAAATCAAAATATAGGAAATTTACATGGAATTAGTGAAAATTATTTTTAAGAGAATGGCTTGTTAATAATTTCACTATAAGACTCCGTAAGATCCTAGCTCAATTCAGCTCACCATTGTATGTAAAAAGGGGTCCAAGAGTTAGAAAATTTCACTAAGTGTTAGGACTTAGTTATTTCTAAAGTCCCTTAAAATTTGATGATTTTATTTTTGGCCTTTCCGGCCTTAATATGTCAATTTTAAAGTTGATTCATGATCGGGGATGTCAAAGGTACATCTCGGGTGAGTTTTGAAATTTTTGGATGAGCGTAAGGGTATGTTAGGAAATCCAAAATAGTAGCATTACCGGGATAAGCCCGCGGCGACCATGTAATACACCGCAGTGGAGACCACGCCACCCGCTCCAGTGTACCGCACTAGAGCCTGCGACGCATGCCTTATCCCCTGCCCCTTAATTTTTCTAGCTTTTTTTCTTATTTTTTAAGGGCAATTGGGTCTTTTCCTTTCACCCAATTGGTCTATTACACGAGATTGAGGGTCCCAAAAGCATGAGTTGTCATCTTATTCTCTAAATTCACTCAAAAGAATGCATTTTCTCTCAAGAACAAACCCTAGCCTCTTCAAAGGAAACATGAAATTCTAGCTTAATTTTTAAGAAAATCATTAAGAACTTTCACAAATTCATTAATTAAGGTATGTTTGATGTTCATCCATGGGCCCTTTTCACCCATGTAGTCCAAGAATCCATTTTAAGTTTTAAATTATGGTTTTTACATGTTATAATGAATTATATCCATGAAGCTCATGAACTTTGATTTTGAATCATGTTTACCATGTGTTTTCGTTGCAACTATCCCTTGACATGTTTGAATGATAATTATTCGAATGTTAAATTCTTAACACATGATTTTAATATTGTAATTATGCTATTATCATATGTTTTATCCATTCCCATGCTTTAACTCATGACCCTTGTGTGTTTGGCGAAATACCTACGAGATAAATTTTGAACAAAGATCCCTATTATGATTTGTAAAGCTACATATGTCCTTATTGATACTTATATTTAGTGCTAGGGGTTATGAATACTCAAAACTTAGCTGTTTACTTAGTCTCAGTATCTTTTAGAATGGTTTCAAATATGTATGAGCATTATTCATTTCATAAATTATCATAATCAGTTAAACTTAGATCAGTTCAGTAATCCGAGTCAGTTCAGTTAGAAGCAGGATTTAGCATCGAGCGAGTCCAAGGATGGGGTTTCACCTTCCATTAGAGGGTGTAACTCTTAGTAGCAATCCCTGCATTCTATAACTACGTAGTCTGTTTAGGTTTGAGATGTTAACCTACCATTTGAGGGTTGACACATATCTCACTAGGCCACCTTCCAGTAGAGGGTGAGTCTTTAGTCCTTCAGGACTTCACTTTAGTGAATCCATATAGCCATTGTTAGTACCCATTGCACGATATTGACACCCTTCCAACTAGGGTCATTGGTTGGACCCTAATTAGCTCAGATCAGGGTATGTGGATTAGATGATATCTCCCACAGTCTCAGTTTAGTATTTAGTCCAGGTTTATTTGACTATAGCACACAGTATCCATCATTTAGTTATAAGTATTTTGTATTTTAATTTACAAATTATTTTAGAATTATATTATATGCTTGGTCATGCATTCACAGATTTCACCGTGTTTCATGCACTTATATTTAGTTACCTCATGCTATTAATTTAGTAAGTTATTATTCATGCACATAAACCCATACATATCATCCTAACCTCATCTCTTATACCAGTATATTCAAAGTACTGATCCTATGTGTATCAACCTAACCTCATCTCTCATACCAGTACATTCAAAGTACAGAGTGCATACTCTTTTCTTGTGCTATGATGTTTAATATCATAGGTTCGGATGATCTGACTCCTGACTGTGTGTAGATAGTTTAGCCTATCAGCAGCAGTAGTCGTGGTGAGTCCTCAACTGTCAAGCACATGGTAGCTTATTTCAGTTCACTTTAGTATTTCAATAGTTTCTTTCAGTTTTTTAGTTGGAGTTAGTTGGGGAATGTCCCATCAACTCTTTTCAATTAGTTTTAGAGGTTTTTAGACATTTTAGACAATCAGTTGGTTTGTTAATATTTTTAGTCAGATTTTCAGTGTGTTCGTTCATATTTCAGACTTGACAAGTTTGTTATATTAATTTTAGTACTTACAAAACTTTGGCAGTATTCAGTTATTTCTGTACATGTGTATATTATTACCATATTATTCATTGCTCACAGCAAGTACCAGTTCATGAGGTAGTTTGTGGTCTTTCAGGACCGTAAGTACCATTGTCACGACTAGAAGGTAGCCTCGGGTCATGACAAAACTTGGTATCAGAGCCTAATGTTTTAAAGTATCCTAGGGAGTCTAAAAGTCACATTGAGTAGAGTCTTGTACATAGGTGTGAAGTGCGCCACACTCATGGACAGGAGGCTACAAGACGTTTTAGAAAAATTCTCCCTTCTTTCGGTATCCATGTCATGCGAATGAGCATGAGCTTAATTTAAACTCTCTTTATAATTCACACATTTATAGAAAATGCCTCCCAGAAAGACTAATGGAAGAAGAAATAGGAATTATCCCACACCTTCCTCCATTCAGGAAGATCTCCTGAATAAGCATGTTTCTCACTCCGAGTTCACAACTATCTTTACTACTTTAGCCCACTCAGTAGCAGCTTAGAACAATCAGCCGGCTGCTATTCAATCTAATCCGGTGGTTAGTACAACAACAACTAGGATTCTGGACTTTACCCGTATGAATCATTCTCAGTTTTTAGGATCTAAGTCTGATGAGAATCCGCTGGAGTTCCTTGATATGGTTTAGAAGGTGAATGATATTATGGGTTTCACGTCTAGTGAGAGTGCAGAGTTGGTTACTCACCAATTATAGGATATAGCCCACACTTGGTATAAGTTGTGGAATGGGGATAGAGGCACAGATGCAGGGCCTGTAAAGAGAAGGGAGTTCGCCATAAACTTTTTAGACAGGTTCTTCCCTTTAGAGTTGAGAGAAGCTAAGGTATTGGAGTTCATAAATTTGAAACAGGGTAACATGAGTGTGAGAGAGTATTCGCTTAAGTATACCTAGTTGGCCAGGTATGCTCCGTCGATGGTGGCTGATAATAGGTTTAGGATGAGTAAGTTTGTGTTTGGTGTAGATCATAGTATGGTCAAGAAGTGTAAGACCATAATATTTATTAAGGAGATGGACTTATCTAGGCTTATGGTCCATGCTCTGCAGATTGAGGAGGAGAAGGTTAAAGAGAAGAAAAAGGAGAATAAGAGGGCTAGGAAAGGTAGCTTTAACTTTGTTCAGCCGAGGTCTGAGGGTGGAACCATCCTCAATTCCTTAAAAAATCTTTAGCCCCAACTTCATCTTCAACTAGTGCTCCACTGCCAAATTTTAGAAATGATAATCAGGATAGAGCACGAGGCTCTAAGTCCCAGAACGTTGTAAATAGTAGTCGTACTAATCTTCTTTGCTAGAAATGTGGTAGAAATCATCAAGGTGTGTGTAAAGCCAAAAATGATGTGTGTTTTAGGTGTGGCAAACCAGGCCACGGAGTTAGGGGTTGCCTAAAAGGTGGTCAGCAGGGTCAGTCCAACTATCTTCTATTTTTATCCAGTCACCCAACTCGGTAGGGTGCCACTTCCAGCGTAACCAATGGTTAGCGCCTGAATAGAATGTATGCACTCAAGTCCCGACAGGATCAGAAAAATTCTCTTGATATGGTTATGGGTACGTTATAGGTCTTCCATTTATATGTTTATGCTTTGTTAGATCCTAGAGCTTCACTTTCTTTTGTAAACCCTTACATAGCTGTTAATTTTGATGCCAGTCCTGAAACTCTAGTAGAGCCTTTCTCAGTGTATACCCCAATGGGTAAATCTATTCTATCCAGATTGGTATACAGAAACTGCTTGATTATAGTATCTCAGAAAGTCACTTTAGTAGACCTTTTGGAGTTAGAGATGACTAATTTTATTGTCATTCTCGGCATGGATTGGATCCACTCATGCTATGCTTTTATTGATTATAGAAATAGAGTTGTTCATTTTTAGTTTCTGAATGAACCAGTCCTTGAATAGAGGGGTAGTACTTCAGAGCTTAGGGGACAAATTATTTCATACCTTAGAGTGAGAAAAATGATATTGAAGGGGTGTATTTACCATCTCGTTTGGGTCAAAGACTTTAATTCTGAGGCTCCCAATCTCGAGTCCATTTTAGTAGTAAGAGAATTTCCAGATGTGTTCCCTGAAGACCTTCCCAGAGTTCCTCCTAAAAGGAAAATTGACTTCGGACTAGACTTTTTCCAAATACCCAGCCTATCTCTATTCCTCCCTACAGAATGGCCCAACTGAGCTTACAGAGTTGAAAGAATAGTTGAAAGACCTCTTAGATTAGGGTTTCATCAGGCCCAGTATTTCCCCATGGGGTGCTCCAGTCTTTTTCATGCGAAAGAAAGATGGTTCTCTTAGAATGTGTATTACTATCACTAGTTGAACAAAGTCTCAGTCAAGAATAAGTACCCACTTCCCAAAATCGATGACTTTTTTGACCAACTTTAGGGTGCTAGTTATTTGTCTAAGATAGACCTCAGATCTGACTATTATCAACTTAGAGTCAGAGAATGTGACATTCCAAAAATAGCTTTCACAACTCGGTATAGCCACTTTGAATTTCTAGTTATATCTTTTAGACTAACGAATGCCCTAATAGATTTCATGGACATGATGAATAGGTTGTTCAAGTAGTACTTGGACATGTTCGTCATAGTCTTTATTGATGATATTCTTGTCTACTCCCGTAGTGAAAATGACCATGCAAACCATCTCAAAATTGTATTGTAGACTCTTAGAGCCCATTAGTTATTTTCCAAATTCAGTAAGTGTGAATTTTGGCTAAGATCAATAACTTTCCTTGGCCATATTATTTTCGGTGATGGCATTAGAGATGACCCTCAATCGATCAAAGTTGTAAGAATCTGGCCTAGACCCATCTCTCCGTTAGATATCAAGAGTTTTTGGGTTTGGCTATTACCGATGGTTTGTTAATGTGTTTTCATCTATTGCATCCCCCATGTCCAGATTAACTCAGAAGAAAGTCAAGTTTCAGTGGTCAGATTCTTCTGAGAAGAGTTTTTAGGAATTAAAGACTCGACTTACCTTAGCCTTAGTTTTGACCTTGCCATATGGTTCAAATGGGTTTGTTGTTTTCTGTGATTCTTCCAGAGTTAGTTTGGGTTGTGTTTTGATGCAGAGGTTAGGTCATAGTCTACACCTCTAGACAACTTAAAGCCCATGAAAATAATTATCCTACCTATGATCTTGAGTTGGCAGCTGTTGTATTTGCCTTAAGAATTTGGAGGCATTATTTATATAGGGTTTATGTTGATGTGTTCACGGATCACAAAAGTTTGCAGCATGTGTTTTCCCAGAAAGATTTAAATCTCCATCAGAGAAGGTAGTTAGAATTATTGAAAGATTATAATATGAGTATTTTGTATCATTCGAGCAAGGCCAATGTAGTGATAGATGCCCTTAGTAGATTGTCTATATGTTATGTTTCTCATGTAGAGAATGATAAGAAGTAGTTAGTGATAACGCTCAATCTACAGCTCTCGTGGGAGTGTAAAGCGGTCGTTAGCAAATATAGAACCCAACCTGGGTTGGGTATCGATCCCACAGAGAATAGCTTGGCCAACAAGCAAGAGAAATTACTAGACTTTTAGTGCAAGTCTCGTAGGAAAGGGGGGATTGTAGTATGTAACCAAAACAAGAATGTAAGAACTGAAAATAGCAAAATAAAGAGAGATTGTCACGTGTGTTGTAAACAATGAGAATTGAGGCGTTGGGGTTATGTCCACCTTCTGAGGTATACGTCTCTATTGGCTATGAGTGTGTAGAGTCTTGACATGTAATTGCTTATAGAGAATTGTAGTCGATGGTAAATCCAAGCGTCTCTCGACCTAAACAAGGACTATTTCACTTTAACTCTCTCGAGCTTAAAGCGTGACTAACGGTACGAATTCTCCAAGAAGTTAGTCCAGGTACGGCACTAGCTTTTTAATAGGAAAGGGTGTCCTACTACCTTGACATTATCTCTTTTCCAGACAAATAACTTTTCTCTCGAACAAGTCAGATGTTAGACTGGCGTTGGTCTATGCGTCTTCTTTTCTAGACAAATAACCTTTCTCTCGAACAGGTTAGATGTTAGAATGGCGTGTTCTTGTGTTTGAACCGCAAAGAATGTAGATTTAAGATGAAGAGAATAATGATATAAGCAATATACTTGTCTTGAACTCACAAACTCATAGCTATAGATAGTAACTCATTCGGCTTCCATAACCCCAACTAAGAGATTTAGTTACCCATGAATGCGAAGGATATCACGTTTTGCATGGTGGATGGCGTGAATAGTAGGTGTTTGGCGTGTGGTTTTAGTGATTCCGTAGCAAGTAACGATTCTCTTGTTGTGGAATTTAAGAGTAGAAGAATGAAGAATTGAGAATGGGTTGTAGGAAGATGTCTTAATTGTAAGGAGATGAATGAATTGTCAGAATGTCTCCCCCCCTTCTCTTCCTTCTTCAAAATCTCTAACATGATAGGGTATTTATAATACTCCTATCCTACTCCTACTAAACTAATAAAATAAATAACCAAATCCTAATATACTAATGAAATCCTTGACCCAATTGTACTAGGGTAAGGTTACAAAATTATAATCCAAATAGAATGATGAAACACATAACCTAATTGCACTAGGTTAATGTATTATGGCAAAAATCCAGCTTTGTGTCTGTAAGTCCCAAAGTCTTCAGAAATGCTGTTTTAGCCCGGGACAGATTTTCCATGCAGCAGATTTAGTCCTTTATGCGTCCAGCTCCTTTCCATCTCGTTTGTGAGCTTTCTTTTGCGTCAAGTAAGCCATAAATTGCTGTATTTTGCATCATTTATACCTGAAACTTTCCTAATCACATTTGTTAGCTCATTTACAGGAAAAAGGACTAAAAGTGTACGAAATAGATAATTAGTTCTCGAAACTAGGCTAAAATATGGGCAAAATATATTGATATAGGCGCGTAATTTCGCCTATCATCAGTTAGTTAGGGAGGTTCATCAGCTTGCTAGATTAGGTGTGTGGATGGTAGATTGAGCTGAGGGTAGTGTATGGGTTTAGAATAGTTCAGAATCTTCTTTGGTTGACGAAGTGAAAGAGAAGCAAAATAGAGATTCCAGTCTAGTTAAGTTGAAGGAATCAGTTAGAGATCAGAAGGTAGAGCTTTTATCCTAAGGAGGATAGTGTGTTATGATGTCAGGGTTGGCTATGTATGCCAGGTGTTGATGGTTTGAGTTAGTGAATCCTTGCAGAAGTGCATGTGCATGCTATTTTATTTATCCAGGAGCTACTAAGATGTACCGTGATTTTCCGGGATAACTATTGGTAGATTTGTATGAAGAGGGATATTGCAGAGTTTGTAGCTAAGTGTCCTAATCATCAGCAGGTTAAGGTTGGGAACTAGAGGCCTAATGGCACAATGCAGGAGTTCAGTATTCCTACTTAGGAGTGGGAAACGGTGAGCATGGACTTTGTAACAGGTTTTTCTTGTACTTATCATCAGCATGATTCAATATGCGTTATTATAGACGGAATAACCAAATCATCTCTTTTCTTGGTAGTTCATACTTCCTATACAATCGAGGACTATGCCATGCTCTATATTGGAGAGTTTGTTAGATTGTACGGAGTCCCGTTGTCTATTATTTTAGATAGAGGTACTCAGTTTAACTCTCACTTTTAGAAAGCTTTTGAAAAGGATCTTGGTACCCAAGTTCATCTCAGTACAAACTTTCACCCTCAGATAGATGGTCAGGCAGAAAGGACCATTTATACCATAGAGGACAAGTTGAGAGAATATATTATTAACTTTACAGGTAGTTGGGATGATCACTTGCCTTTGATTGAGTTTGCCTACAATAAGAGTTATTATTCCCATATTCAGATGACTCTGTTTAAGGCTCTATATGGGGGAAGATATAGGTCTCCTATTGGTTGGTTTGAGGTAGGTAAAGCTACATTGATAGGGCCAGATTCAGTATTTGATGCAATGGAGAAAGTTTAGTTAATCAGAGAGAGGATTAAGATAGCCTAGAGCCAACAAAAAACATATGCAGATGTGAGGAGAAGAGATCTTTAGTTTGAGGTTGGTGATTTGGTCTACTTAAAAATCTCTACTATAAAGGGAGTGAGGATTTTTTGTAAGAAGGGGAAGCTCAGTCCCATATATGTTGGCCCTTACAGGATCTTGAGTCGTTATAGGAAGGTAGCGTATGAGCTTGAGTTGCTCGCAGATTTGACATTAGTGCATCCAGTGTTTCATGTTTCTTCACTAAGGAAATATGTTGGTGATCTAGCTGTAGTTTTTCCTTTAGAAAGCACAGACATTCAGGATAGCCTTTCTTATGAAGAAATCCCAGTCGAGATCCTAGATCATTAGACTTGCAGGATAAGGAACAAAGAAGTTCCCTTGGTCAAAGTTCTTTGGCGGAATCAGTCTATTGAGGGAGCCACTTGGGAAGCAGAAGTAGATATGCAAACCAAGTACCCTCATCTTTTCTCCGTGAACTCAGAATCAACTTAAGGTAAAGATTCTCCTCAGATTAAATCTTTTTAGATCTCAGTTCCATCCATATAATCATCTTTATATCATTACATACATTCATAAATAAGTTTAGTCATTTATCATATTTCAGACTCAGTCATGTAATCATGTTTTCAGTTATGCTTATTCAGTATGTAATCTCAGTTCCTCAGTATTCTTAGCTTAATATGTCTTAATCGAGGATGAATGTTCCCAAAGAGGAGATATTATAAGACCCCATAAGATCCTATCTCAATCCAACTCACCATTGTATGTAAAAAGGGGTCCAAGAGTAAGAAATTTTCACTAAGTGTTAGGACTTGGTCATTTATAAAGCCGCTTAAACTTCTATGATTTTATTTTTGACCTTTCGAGCCTTAATATGTTGATTTTAAAGTTGATTCATGATCAAGGATGTCAAAGGTACATCTTGGGTGAGTTTTAGAATTTTTGGACAAGCATAAGGGCATGTTTGGAAGTCCAAAAACAAAAGCATCACTAGGATAAGCCTGTGGTGCACCCTGTAGTGCACCATAGAGGAGCCCGCGGTGCTCGCTCTAGCACCGCATCAGAACCTACAGTACATGCCCAATCTCCCGCCCCTCAATTTTCCAGCTTTTGTTCTCATTTTTGCAAGGGCAATTGGGTCTTTTTCCTTCACCCAATTGGTCCATAACATGGTATTGAGGGCTCCAAAATCATAAGTTGTCATCTTATTCTCTAAATTCACTCAAAATAAAGAATTCTCTCTCCAGAACAAACCCCAACCTCTTCAAAAGAAAAAAGGGATTCAAGCTTAATTTTCAAGTGAATCATCAAGAACTTTCACAAATTCATCAATTAAGGTATTTGATGTTCATCCATGGGCACTTTTCAGCCATGGTGTCTTAGAATCCATTTTAAGTTTTAAATTATGGTTTTTACATGTTATTATGAATTACATCCATGAAGCTCATATGAACTTTGATTTTGAATCATGTTTACCATGTGTTTTTGTTGCAACTATCCCTTGACACATTTGAATGATGATTATTTGCATATAAATTTTTAACCCATGATTTTAATATTGCAATTATGCTATTATCAAATGTTTTAACTATTCCCATGCTTTAACTATTCCCATGCTTCAACTCATGACCCTCGTGTGTTTGATGAAATGCCTAAGAGATGAATTTTGAACAATGATCCCTATTATGATTTGTAAAGCTATATATATCCTTATTGATACTTCTATTAAGTTCTGTGGGTTATGAATACCAGAAATTTAGCTGTTTACTTAGTCTTAGTATCTTTCAGAATGGTTTCAGTTATGTAGGAGTATTATTCATTCCGTTAGTTACCATAATCAGATAAACTTAGATCAGTTCAGTAATCCAAGTTAGTTTAGTTGGGAGTAGGATTTAGCACAGAGCGAACCCACGGATGGGGGCTCACCTAACAGTAAAGGGTGTGACGGTATAACGGTATAACAGTTTAGTTGGTAATTTTTCATCTTATGGTGATAATAACGGTATGCGGAGAATAAAAACATGTTTACCTTAGAAATCCTCACTTTCAATTTTAGCACTAATAATATGAGTTTTGAAATCAATACAAATTAAGCGGGTACTATTACATAAACCTTCAGAAGGCTTTAAATTGTGTTGTAATATAAATGGATAGTTTTCTTTTAGAATTAACTTATAAGGAGGCAGTCCTGCAGGATTCAAAGTATGTATGAAATCTTCAAACTGGATTTCATCTTTTGGCTCTACAATTTCATCAATACCAATGAACGTTACAGCAGTACCAGAGAATTGATCTATGAACATTTGGTTAATTTCATTTACAAAATCATTTTTGGTTGTTATGATAACATGTAATGTTACATCAGATGTATCAATCATGATCATGTTTAAGTCAGGATAAATAGTTTTGAATAAATTGTTTAATGATTCCTTCTCATTTGTAAAAGGAACAAGAAAAGATTCTAGAATCCCAATTTTGTTATGGTAACTACTCGTTCTTTTTCATCCCCAATTCTAAGTAAATATTCACAGAATGTAGGATCTTCTCGTGCATGCATATTTTCTGTCAGCCGAAACTTTTAAAGATTATTTGAGATATCTGAGTTCAATAAACATTCATGAATGAAATCTTCTTTTACTCCACTTTTTACAACAGGCAACGTTTGTCTAAAATCACCTAAAAAAATAATGACTTTTCTACCAAAAGGTATATTTGTACTCATAAGATCTTTTAGCAATAAATCAAAAGTCTCTATAAGTTTTTTCATTGCCATTGATAATTCATCCCATACTATTAACTTGGTATCTTGAATTAAAGCAACAAGTGAACTTTGTTTACTTATATTACAACTGTAGTTTTTGCTTATGTTGATAGAAAGTTTGAAGCGTGAGTGAGTAGTTCGTCCTCCGTGGAGTACAAAAGCTGCAACACTGGAAGTTGTTGTAACTAAAGCAATAAGTCCTTAAGATCTTACAGTAGCTAGTAAAGCTCAGAATAAAAATATTTTTTTAGTTCCTCCTAGTCTATCAACATAAAAAGCTCCTGATTCACTTGAGAATATTTTATTAACAATGGAGCTGTAAGCAGTATGGTATTCTTTATTCAGTTTCTTATATTGCAGTAAGTCTTCTTCAGTTATAACTATGTTTCTTTCTAAATAAATGTCTCTAGACTCTTGCATTATTTTGTAAGAAAATATGAAAGGTGTAAAATTTTCTGATGTGAGTTTGAACTCATTTATGTTCAATCCCATTGAATGTAATATTGTGTTTATGTGGTTCATAACCATATAACGAATGTTAGTTGTTTGTATATTTATTTTAGTTGTAAAATCTTCAGACATGGGTCTTTCAAATTTTTTCAATAAAGCTTTTGGGTTAGCAGGATTATAATATACTAATAGTGTGGCAAATAAGAGACATAAACTACATGGCATTTGGTAAGTAGTAGATTCTGATAGGCATTCAATTAGGTTATTATCGGAAGCTAACAATCACTTTTTTGTCTACAGATTCTCTAAATATGGTTGAACATTGTAACGCCTCGAGACTACCTCCCGAACATCACACGGTGCTTAGGATCATAAGTGATCCCAAGCTAATCCTTGTATTGGCATAACTCGTGAGCAATTGAATAAAATACATTGAACTTGAAGAAATAAGCGGAAGAAAAGTCTTTAGCTGAACATCTTCAAAACAAAGCCATTAAAACGATTGCAACTCTGGTTTTATCAAACAAAATAGAAATTGAATGCATTAACTCTAGTAACTATCTATGAAGCCTCTACTAGTACTGGCCATAGGTAGCCGGGACATGACCCCCAGCTATCCTGAATCAATACGACTGAATAAAGAAAACAAGATGCTACTCGAACTATGGTTGACTTAAGCCCTCGAATCAAAAGGATTCATCACCTGCTGACTGGAAGTTGCAAACTGTCTAATTGTGATGTGCGTGCTACAACTTGTACCTATATTATGAGACAACGTAGCACATTGACATATATGTGGATCAGTACTTCTGGAATGTACTGAGTATGTGGGGGTGAATGCATAAGTAAAATAGTAACTCAATATTCATATAAACTTTCAAATGATGCAGGCCAAGTGTAAATAACTCACCTTGAGCTTGAATAACTAGAAGCTGAAAATCATAAATCATGAATAATAAAGCATACTATATAAATCTTGTGAGCCATAAGACTTAGTTCTAAAATTGTACTTTTACTCTTTCTTTTTTGGGAGATGTAGAGTAGGTAGAACTAAAATTGGGTATACTTTCAAATCTTGCAGGCTAAGTGTAAAAAGACTCACTTTGATCATACATAAACTGAAAGATGAAATGTCATTGATAATAACTTATGTAAAACAATATCTAAATAAGACTGTGAGCTTTTACTGTAGTAACTCAAACTTTCTTTAAGTCAAATCTAGTCTCCAGAAGAGTTAGTGATGACTTCCTAAATGATTAATGTTTAAATCAGATAGAATTTCCCAGATTTGACTTTTTATCATGAGATAAATTGAATTAGCTTTCTAAACATACCAATTTCGTCCAAATTTGGTATCAGAGCAAAACGTTATGGATGTTTTACAGAGAACTGTCAGAACTGCCCAGAAGAGAAGGTCAGGCCAACGGACCATCGAGCTAGTGACGGACCGTTACCCAAGCCATCGTGACTAAGGTAGTGAATCCGACTTCTAGTCAAGTGCGATGGTCAGAACTGATGGACCGTCAAGCTAGTGACGGACCATCGCCTAAACCGTTGTAGAAATGGCAGAAAGTTCAGGTTCTAGCCAAATGCGATGGTCAGGACCCATGAACCATCAAGCCAACAATGAAACATCACCCAAACCATCTCCATTTCCGATAAGTGATTTTAAGCCATTTTTAAAAGGGTATTTAGGTGTTTTTTCCACCCGTTTTAACCCCTAATTATACCAGAGCGGAGCTCATAGTTTCATTTTGCATCCACAACACCAAATTAGGGTTTCTTTCAAAGATCAATCCCTAAGAACAAGAAACCCTAGGTGTTTAATACCAAGTCTAGAATTCAATCTTTCCTCCACCAATCTTCAAGAAATCATCCACCCAGGTATGTCAAGTGTCGATTCATGGGTTTCTTTCATCCATGAATCTCAAGAAACACTATTTGAAATATAAACTTTGGATTCCATGGTATGAATTGGATTATATCCATGTTTATATTGTTGTTTGATTCCCAAGTTGAAGTCTTTAATGACTATCATGAAAATATGTTAGTATGTGGTTGAAATTTCTGCATTGGAAGTGTAAAATGTTGCCATTAAGTATTATTTCAATATTCATGCCTAAGCCTACAGATATGCATGCAAGGTGTTTTATAAAATTCCTAAGAGGATAGGAATTATGCCTTATGACTCCTTTGTGACCAAAGATGATGAATCCATGTTTCTCCCTTATGATCGATATGACTCCCACGTTGTTGTTATACTTTGTAATGGATTAACGTAATGCTCATGAGATTAGGATTATGAAAATATGATATGTTTACATGCATTCCTATTCATGTTTAAGCTTATAGCATGCGAATACTTCATGAAAATCCCCAACGATTGTACTATGAATTGTTGACTATGGTCATGTGTCAAGAAGTGTCATGTCTTGTCAGTTTCATGCTATCGAGTCTTGGTGGTACTTGTACCTGAAAATTTAGCTATGTGAATAGAGTCAGTATCATGTTTTCCAGATACTCTCAGTCAAACCATGATTCATAGAACTCAGTTAGTCATGTGACTCAGGAAAACTCAGTAAATACAATAATCTCAGAAATCTCAGAAATTCAATAATCTCAGTAGTATTCCATCAGTCAACAAAACTCGATGAGCATAGTCTAGTTTAGTTCAATTAATCAAGTTCAGTATCTATTCAGATAGGAGTAGGATTTAGCACCGAGTGAGCTCAAGGGTGGGAACTCACCTGAGAGTAGAGGATGTGGTTCATTGAAGCAATACTTGCGCTCCAAAACTACATAGCCAGAATAGGTTGAGACATCTAACCTGTTAAATAAGGGTTGATAAAGTGACTTAACCTGTTAGATGAGGGTCCCACCGTTCTCCTTAGAGTACCTGTTAGATAAGGGATTACCACAGCTTGTCCTTACCAGTGGTGCGATATTAACACCTTTTCAATTGGGGTTATAGATTGGACCCCAACTCAATTATATTAACTTATTTGGGTAATGTCGGTTAGATGACTACTTCCCACAGTTACAAACTCAGTCTCAGTCTCAGTCATAGAACTCAGATAGTTCTATAGAATTTAGGACTATCAGATACAGTCACCTAGTTCAGTAAGAAACTCAGCTAGATCCAACAGAAATAGGACTGTTAGATACAATCATTTAGATAATAGTATATCAGTTATACGAAACTTACGTTATCAGTATTCATATTCAGTGATGTTATGATCTCGATAACATTTCACGTATTTATGCATGTATTATCACGTTCATGTTATTTAGTCATTTAGTATTATTCATGCATATAAACCCTTTGTATTTAACCTACCTTACTTGCACACTAGTACATTCAATCGTACTAACATATTTACGCTGTGGTGTTTTTATACCATAGGTTCAGAAGTAAGAGCTCTAGAGAATCCATAGTAGATCAACCGTTCAGCAGACAAACTAGCAGTGAGTACTCATTATTCGAAGATGTTATTATTTGACTATTTCATTCTTTCAGTACTT
This sequence comes from Capsicum annuum, assembly GCF_002878395.1. Lineage (NCBI taxonomy): Eukaryota > Viridiplantae > Streptophyta > Magnoliopsida > Solanales > Solanaceae > Capsicum > Capsicum annuum. The sequence continues at coordinate 46,334,583 of NC_061111.1, forward strand.
AGTTTATTTCAGCCTTTTATTCTGTATTTATATAGTATGTTATGCAGTGCTCAGTTGCAGATATCAGTCATGGGTTAGCTTATGGTCCTTCGAGGTCATGAGCACCGTGTAGCATTCTGGGTTCCAGATTCGGGGCGTTACAAACTTGGTATCAGATCCTAAGGTTCAATAGTATCCTAGGAAGTCTGAAAGTTGCATCTAGTAGAGTCTTGTGCATCGTTGTGTTGTGCATCACATTTATGTACAGGAGGCTATAAGATATTTTAGGAACAGTTTCCCTTCTTTCAATATTAATGTTGAACCAGTGAGTATGAGCTCAAATTTAACTCCCAGTCTAATCCGTTTCTCTCTTTTATTTACAGAACATTCCTCCCTAAAGAAGAAATGGAAATCGGTCAGCCCCTCAGCTCGTCTAAGTAGATCCCATGGATGAACATGTCTCTCTTGTAGAGTTCAGAGTTGTATTCACTACTCTTACTAACTCAATTGCTGCTCAGAATGAACGGCTAACTGCTATTCTGGCCAACCTAGTGGCTAATTCAGCTGCAGCCAAGATTTGGGACTTAGCCCGAATAAATCCTCCATTTTTTTTCAGAAGGGTGTGGATATCATGGGGGTTACCGCTATTGAGAGTGTTGAGCTAGCTGCATATCATTTACAGGATGTGGCTCACACATGGTTCAAATAGTGAAAAGTAGAGAGGGCTATAGATGTAGGGCCTATTGAGTGGGAGAAGTTTGTCACTACCTTTCTTGATAGCTTCTTTCCCCTAGAGCTGAGGGAGGCTAAGAGGTGTTAGAATTTATCAACCTCAGGCAGGGAACATGACAATGAAAGAGTATTCTCTTAAGTTTACTCAACTATCTAGATATGTTTCTCATGTGGTGGTAGGTAGCAGGGCCAAGATGAGTAAGTTTGTTTCTAAGGTGAATGATAGTGTGGTCAATGAGTGCAGATCTACAATGTTGATTAGTGAGATGGACATAGCCAGGCTTATGATCCATGCTCAACAGATAAAAGAGCAGAAGATTAAGATGAGAGATGATAACGCTCAAACTACACCTCTCTAATGAGAATGTAAGAGATCATTTTCAATTATAACCCAACTAGGTTGGGGTCGTATCCCACAGGGAATATGGTGTGAACTTAAGTCATTTACGATTTAATCAACTGATAGTTGGATGTTTCCTGAGATGGGGTTTTTTGAGTTTAACAAATAATTGTTGGTCACTTTAGATTCGGTGTTTGTAATCAAGAGTTTAGGGAAAAACCAGAATTATGTTCACTAGGGGTTTTGGTACTTGACAGATGTGAATAGTGATTCAAGATTCTCATAGTAGGTAGGACAACAGATTATCTTTATCGAAGTTATGCGTAAATGTCTCTTGACCTACTTAAGCATTTAATTACCTAATCCTCTTAGACTTAGGGAATTTATATTCACTGACCAGACTTTATCTCTGGTTAATCAACCTTGTTACAATGTCAATTATTAAATAGAAGTTTTTAGTGCTTCCAAGTCCATGTTGATAGTTCACTTCCTACTATAATTGATTTCTTATCTCAAGAAAATCAAAGAAGGTGTTATCTATTGTTTGCAACCAATAGGCGATAATTAAAACCTCAGAATTATCAAGGAGTCCTACTACCTTACGAATCTTGAACAGTTAGCATCTTATCAAGACTTACCCCTAGATCCCATAATTCGAGTTAAAGGGATTTAGCCACTCATAATGCAAAAATTGAAATAGCTAGTTGTATTCATGATTTCAAAGATAAACATACCACAAGATGAATAACAACTAATGATTCTCTAATTCGATCACAATGAATATCCCAAAATATTGATGAACATCTCTTCAAAGTTAATTGTTTTTCAAGCCAAGAAACTAGAGAGAAAAGTAACAAAATACGTGTCTCCAACTTAGGTTCGGAACCCCTTAGAAAACCCTAAACAAGACTTTAAATACTTTAGCCTAATTAAGGAAACAAAATCCTAGAGTTTAATAATTCCTCGAATTAGGCGACGACATTTGTGACAAATTATCAAGAGCCTGATGACTTATCACAAATGTCGTCAGCTCCTTCTTTATTTTTAGCACTTCTTGCTTAAGGATGACACCAAAATGTGATGACCTATCATATCTTTGATGACTTATCACGGATGTATTCACTTCTCTACCTTAGCTCCTATGTTCTGCCTTAGGCTGACGGCAACTTTGACGTCCTATCAACTCTTTGATGGCTTATCTAGAAATGTCATCACAACTTTCAGCTGAGTTCTATTTTGTGTCTAAGGCTGATGATGAAGATGATAACTTATCATAGCACTGACGACTTATCAGGAATGTCGTCAGCCACACTTCTGTTCTATTTGCTTCCGATTTCAACTCTTTTTCTTCCATTCTTGTTGGTTCTCATACATTTTGGCTTCTACTGTAAAATCAAAGATAAAACAATCAAAAACAACAAAAGTTGCTTAAGACTTTGCAATTATTCTCAGTTAAAAGCCTCAAATGTGTTAGCGTATGCTCACACATCAATACCCTTAACTTAAAACAATTTCTTGTCCTCAAGCAACTCAAGCACAACTAAGAGAATACAAAGTACATTTGGCAGTCAATCATCTATATCATATCAAAATATCTTCACCATCTCCAAGGTCAATCAATTCAAGAACAACTCTGTATATTATTGAAAAACAACAATGCAACACACAGGAATCAAGATATGGCACCAGCTCAGTAACGCAACCGTGCATGTATCAAGTTTACACTATCCAAACAAGTCAGTAACTAGCAATATAACGAGTGTTCCCTCACTACAAATAAATCCCCCTTTCTCATATTAGACATCACCTATATAACCATGGGGACAATCACAAGACACTCACTATCAGAATGAATTTCCAATCAATGTATGCCGAATACCATAGGCTTGCCCTTATTTTCATTACCCCGATCTTCAGGCAGGTCAGCTAGGATCACTATAGGTCTTCTCTTTGGCTTGTAATGTAGGCTAGGGGCTGGTATAATACTCGATGATATTTAAAGTGACTAAGCCTCCTTGACACTACACTAGATTTTTAGGGTTTCACTCATTAGCCTTTTTCTATTCTTCTCTTTTCTTGATCACACTTATTCAGGATGGGTGCAGTCTTTTCTATAATCACTTTTTATTTTTCACAACTTTTCTTTTTCTTGCTCTTTTCCACTGCACCCAACTTTTATTCTTTTATTTTACTTTACCTTTCTTCCTACTCATTTTACATCATGCACCCCTATGATAGCCACCCTCAACTTAGGCCATTTACCTAAGTCAAGGTGCACAGTGTCCAAGGAGGACCAGGGACAAAATAGGTTCATTGTGATATAAACGGAAAGGTGACAGGTGTCATAAAAAATAGGCTACTCAGGCTCAAAGCAGGGATCAAGGGATATTTTACATACAGGGAAAGTTATTTAGGCTAAAGGTGAGCTAATATCAAAATGGCCTATGATCCTTTCCTAACCCCTATCCTTCAACCTAGGTAAGACTAACTGGGAAAGTTCTGGATTCAATATACAATGGGAACTGAGTAAGATCTCACAAGTATATGGCACACACGTATATCATAAGTTACTACTCATTCAGTTCATGCAGCTGTTTAGCACTGATTATTTCGTCACTAGAACTAATGCCATACAAAGATGCACAGTGATCACACTTAGATGCAGTTCACACAAGTAACTACTCAGTCCATTGGAGAGGTGCTCAAAAATCACAAAAACAAGTTAACTGCCTCAAGTAATAGTAGTTATCCTAGTCGCCTGCAAAATTTTACAACAACAATTTACCCTACACCCTAAGGTTAAAATCAAAGAAAAATTGAATGAAAGATTAGGGTATACCTGGAGTAGATCAATCATGAGGATCATGGGTTGCCTCCCATGTATCACCAGATTTAACATCGTGGCATGACTCAGGTATCTTGATTACTCCATACTTTATCGAGACAGAGAGAAAAGCTACTTTTCATTGGTTCTTTTAGACCAATATAAAGTTTGACTCATTTACCATTCACCTTGAAGGTACTTCCGTCTTTATTTTCAAGTTTCACTACTCCAGATGAGTATACTTGACTAACTCTAAATGGGCTCGACCACTTGGATTTAAGTTTACCTGGGAACATTTTGAGTCTGGAATTGAACAGAAGCACTAAGTCACCCTTTCGGAAGTCTCATTTCTCTATCCTCCAATCATGATACTTTTTAATCTTTTCTATATATAGGTTGCTCGTTCATATGACCGAAGATGGAATTCATCCATCTCATTCAATTGTCCCAGTCTCAGCTCTGCTGCCTCCTTCCAACTCAAATTCAATATTTTGAGTGCCCATAAGGCCTTGTGCTCCATCTCTATTGGTAGGTGGCCTATTTTTCCATAGACCAAATAAAATGGTGACATGCTAATGGGTGTCTTAAAAGCAGTCCGGTATGCCCATAAGGCATCATCGAACTTCCTAGACTAGTCTTTTCGACTAGCATTCACCGTTTTAGCTAGGATGGCTTTAATCTCTTGATTTGACACCTCTACTTTCCCACTAGTCTGTTAGTGATATGGAGTGGCTACTCTATGCTGTTTCATCCCATATTTTGCTAAAGCTACTTGAAATACTTTGTTGCAAAAATGAGATCCTCCATCACTTATAATAGTATGTGGTACTCTAAAGCGAGAGAAGATGTTCTTCTTTAGAAAAGCAACAACTCTCTTTCCTTTATTATCAGACAAGGCAACAGCTTCGACCCATTTTGAGACATAGTCAACAGCAACTAAAATATACTTTATCCCATACGAGCTTACAAAAGCACCCATGAAATCGATACCCAAACATTAAATAATTCCACTTTAAGTATCTTAGTCAAAGGCATTTCATGTCTTTTGGAGATTGACCCCTGCCTCTGACATTAGTCATATTTCAGCACAAACTCGTGGGTACCCTTGAACAATGTTGGCCAATAGTAGCTGCTCTGCAAAATCTTCCTAGCCGTTCGATCACCTGCATGGTGACCTCCAATTGGGAAAGCATGACATACTTCCAATATACACAATACATCCACTTCTGGCACACATCTCTTATAATATTGTCAGCAAATTGCCGAAAAAGATACAACTCAGCCCAGAAGTAATGTGTCATATCATGCAAAAATTTCCTTCTTTGATAGAAAGAAAGATTTTTTGGAATGACCTCACTCACAACATAATTTGCAAAATCAGCGTACCAAGGCAATTTCTCCACAGCAGCAGCCAAGATCTCCTTATTAGGAAATGCATCATTTATCTCTATTTCATCACTAATTGCCTACTCACCTTCCATTCTAGACAGGTGATCCATAATCTGGTTTTTACAACCTTTTCTATCTTTGACTTTAAAGTCAAATTCTTATAGCAGCAACACCCATCTAATCAGCCTTGGTTTTGCATCCTTCTTAGCCATCAAATACCTCAAAGCTGCATGGTTAGTGTGGACAACCACCTTGGTCCCAAGCAAATAAGCCCTGAATTTCTCAAAAGCATACATTACAGCCAGGAGTTCCTGCTCAATGACAGTGTAGTTCTTTTGTACTCTATTCAGTGCTTTGTTGGCATAATATATTAGATGAAATAGTTTGTCTCTCTTTTGTCCCAATACAGCTCCAAGGGCAACATTACTTGCATCACATATAATCTCAAACGATTTTGACCAGTCCGGTGCAACCATGATAGGACCTCAACCAACTTTATTTTAAGACATTCAAATGCCTTCAAGCACCTATCATTGAAGGAAAACTTCACTTCTTTCTCTAAAAGTTTTCAAAGTGCATTTGCAACTTTTGAGAAACCTCTTATAAACCTCCGATAAAAGCCAGCATGCCCAAGGAAACTACGCACTCCCTTCACTAAAATAGGAGGTTGTAGTTTCTCAATAACTTCAACCTTGGCTCGATCAACTTCTATTCCTTTTGGTGAAATTTTGTGCCCGAGAATAATGCCCTCCTTTACCATAAAGTGGCATTTCTCCCAATTAAGCACCAAATTAAATTCAACACATCGTTTCAAGGCCATACTCAGGTTTTCCAAACACAACTCAAATGAGTCTCCCACCATAGAGAAATCATCCATGAATACCTCTATGGTGTCCTTCACCATATCTGAGAAGATAGCTATCATGCACTATTGAAAAGTGGTGGGTGCATTGCACAGCCCAAACGACATCCTCTTAAATGAAAAGGTGCCATATGGGCATGTGAATGTCGTCTTCTCCTAATCTTCAGGAGCAATACAGATCTAATTATATCCAGAATAGCCATCTAAGAAGCAATACCATCCTCTTCCAGCCAATCGATCAAGCATTTAGTCCATAAAGGTCATCGGGAGTGGCCTTTCAAAGTTCATGAATTTAGTTTGCGGTAATCCATGAAAACTCTCCATCCAGTCATAGGCCTAAGTGGAATCATCTTATTCATTTTATTTGCAACCACAGTCATGCCCCTTTTTTTGGGCACACATTGAACTGGGCTCACCCATTTGCTGTCTGAAATAGGGTAAACCACTCCTACATCTAACCACTTAATAATTTCCTTCTTAACCACCTCTTGCATTGGTGGGTGAAGACGGCGCTGGTGCTCAATGGTTGGAATACAATCTTCCTCCAGTTGTATTTTATGTGTGCAGATGCTAGGGGGAATGCCAATAATATCTACGATAGTCCATCCAATTGCTCTCTTGTACCTCTAAAGTACGGAAATAAGTTCTACATGCTGATCACCCAAATCAGCCACAACAATAACAGGTAGCGTATTTTCATGGCCCAAAAACACGTACCTTAAATGCCTAGGAAGCTCTTTCAATTCCAATATCGGTGGCTCTTTAATGGATGGCTTAGCCAGTGGTATTGGTCGATTTGCAAGATCAAGGTTTATCTTCTTAGGAGCATAAGGGAATAAACCCATTCCTGACAAAGAATAAATATTCTCTTCGTATTCCTTAATGCCTTCATGATCAAAATTCATCAGAACTGCGGCTTAAGCCTCGACAACAAGTTGCTCCTCTATTGACATCTCCTATTCATCCTCATAATACACATCAACTACTGAGAACACACTCATTTCTTCATGCTGCTTCATTGATTTGCATATGTCAAATCATACCACCTCTTCATTCATCCTGAATAAGATCTCATTCACTCTCAAATCAATCAATACACTTCTGGTTGTGAGGAAAGGTCGACCCAAGATTATGGGTACCTCAAAGTTGACCTCGCAATCCAGAATCACAAAATCTACAGGGAATAGAAGCTAGCTACCTTCACCAACACATAATACAAAATACCAATAGGTTATTTTACCGACCTATCTGCCATCACGAGTTGCATATTGGTGGGTGTGAGATTTCCCAGGCCCAACTTTATATATACAGCCAACAACATTAAATTAATGCTTTCTCCCTAATCACATAATCCCTTAGCGAATTCCATAGACCCAATCATACAGGGAATAGTGAATGCTCCTGATTTGTCTTCTTCTGTACCAAGGTCCTCATAGAGACAACTCTATAATAGTGGAGATCATCCTCCAGATCATAGCTCACCACTCTTTTCTTAGTTACAAGGTCCTTTATGAACTTAGCATATCCTGGTATATGCTTGAGTGCCTCCACCAAAGGTACATTTATTGTCAATTATTTGAGCATTTCCATGAACTTGCTAAATTTTGCATCATCAGTTTTTTCTTCAATCGTTGAGGAAAAGAAGGTAGTGTTCTTAGGAAAGTTTTCAAATCTACCTCCTTCTCCTTCTCTTTTCTCTTTTCTAGAGCATCATTAGCACCATCCAGCCTCTCAGACTCCGCTGGACATTCTTCTTTGGATTCATCATCTGCCTCAGTCATATCTTCAACCAAACTTTTGCCCATAGAAGGTTCAGGTAATATCTTACCACTTCTTGTGGTAATCTCCACACATGAGCCATCATTCCACAGATTCTGGACCATATCACTTGGTAATATTTTGCTCTTCCTCTGGTTGAATGCTACGGAGAGTTGGCTCAACTGCTGCTCCAACTATTTAATTGTGGTAGAGTGTGAGTTTACCAACTGACTGATAGATGACAGATCTATCTTTATGGTAGTCATATCAGAGTTGGTAGCCTCTACTCCCTTTAACAACTTAGTCATTATGTCCTCCATGGATATCTTTTTAAAACTTGTTATAGTAGCCTTACGATTTCCAGAAGGGACATAGATCCCGCTCCTATCTTTATAACCAGGTTTATCATAATAATTCTAACCTTGATTCCCTTGGTATTGCCTCAGAAACACCCTTGATTCTTAACATAGTTTGCCTCTTCTTCTACATTAGCATCAACTCTATCTTGAGATCCCACAACTTTCACCTTCTTATTCTTGCCTGATAGTAAGTGCTTGGTTAGCAGATCCATCTGCATTTTTAGGAGAGCCATGTCTTAGTCACACTCCTCATCTTTTTTGCATTGTTCCACAGTAATACCCACAACAACAGTGGGGATGGCTACCATAGAGTCTCTAGTATGCCATGCCCAACTTTGTTTGGTCATTCTTTTTAGCATTTCTGAAGCCTCTGGGAATGTAAGATCAACAAACAAACCACTAGCAATATTATCTACAATTGTTTTTTTAACATAGTTAAGAGCCCCGTACAAAGTCTCCATCAAGTGTATGTCTGTCATATTGTGGTTCAGATACTATGTCAGCTTCTTCTTGAATCTCTACCAGGTTTCATACAAGGCTTCAGTTGGGAGCTGTCTAAAGTTGGTAATATCATCCCTAAATTATACCCTCCTGGAAGGCAGAAAAAACCTTTCTATGAAAGCTCCTTTAAACTACCTCCAGTTAGTTATAGAATCGGGTGTCAGCTTATTAAGCAACAATGTTACCTCCCCAGAAAGAGACAACGGAAACAACCTCAATTGGATAGCATTCTGGCCCACTCCTGGGCTATCAAAAGATTTACAGATGGTGACAAAGTTCACCAGATGCAAGTTTGGGTCATCCCCAGGAAGGCCACTAAACAACCCCTTCAGATTGAGGAGTTGAATCATAGTAATCGTAATGTTGAATTTTGCCCCAGGTGCGAACGGTGGAGGAATAATTGCACCTGTTTCAACTATTCCTTCCATTCCATAATTATTATCATTGAGGTCATACTGGACCATCTGGTAAACTTTCCTTCCTCGGAATGACGGTTCCTATTAGCATTACGTTGTACTGGTGCAGCTACTTGCTCTGCACGCCTTGGGTTACCAGGATTTAACAACTCCTCGACTCCTAAATATTCATCCTCAGTATTTGGATGTCGTTCTTGCTGACTGACATTCTGTACATTCACCTGAGCTCTATCTAAGGCTGGTAATCTGTCAGCCTCTTGTTATTCTACCATTCTTCTAATTCGTTGAGGTTCCAGATTAAGTGGTAATAATGGTTCTTCGAAACTTATGGTTCTTGGTATACACTACAAAGATCCTACAATAAACAAAAACAACAAATAAAAGTAAAATTAGGAAACTTGACTAACAGTCAGTTAGCATACACAAACTTCAATTTACAACTGTATTCCCCAGAAACAGCATAATTTTTGATAATGCAAACTACACCTCTCTAATGAGAATGTAAGCACTCGTTGTCAATATATAGTCCAACTAGGTTGGGGTTAAATCCCAAAGGGAATATGGTGTGAACTTAAGTCGTTTACGATTTAATCAACTGATAGTTGGATGTTTCCTGAGATGGGGGGTTTTTGAGTTTAACAAATAATTGTTGGTCACTTTAGCTTTGGTGTTTGTAATCAAGAGTTTATGGAAAAACCAGAATTATATTCACTAGGGATTTTGGTAATCAACCTTGTTACAACGTCAATTGTTAAATGGAAGTTTTTAGTGCTTCCAAGTCCCTATTGATAGTTCACTTCCTATTATAATTGATTTCTTATCTCAAGCAAATCAAAGCAGGAGTTATCTATTGTTTGCAACCAATAGACGATAATTAAAACCTTGAAATTATCAAGGAGTCCTATTATCTTTCGAATCTTGAACACTTAGCATCTTATCAAGACTTACCCCTAGATCCCATAATTCGGGTTAAAGGGATTTAGCCATTCATAATGAAAAAATTGAAACAACTATTTGTATTCATGATTTGAAAGATAATCTTACCACAAGATGAATAATATCTAGTGATTCTCCAATTCGATCAAAATGAAAATCCCAAAATATTGATGAAAATCTCTTCAAAGTTAATTGTTTTTCAAGCCAAGAAACTAGAGAAAAAAGTAACAAAACACGTGTCTCCAACTTCAATATAGAACCCCGTAGAAAAACCTAAACAAGGCTTTAAATAGTTTAGCCTAAATAAGGAAACAAAATCACAAAGTTTAATAATTCCTCGAATTAGGCGGCGACATTTGTGACAACTTATGAGAAGCCTGACAACTTATCACAAATGTCATCAGCTCCTTCTTCAGTTTTAGCACTTCCTGCTCAAGGCTGACAACAAAATGTGACCACTTATCAGATCTTTGACAACTTATCACAGATGTTGTCACTTCTCTACCTCAGCTCCCATGTTCTGCCTTAGGCTGATGGCAACTTTAATGTCATATCAACTCTTTGCTGGCTTATCTAGAAATGTCATCACAACTTTTAGCTGAGGTTCATTTTCTGTCTAAGGCTGATGATGAAGATGATAACTTATTACAGGGCTGACGACTTATCAGGAATTTCATCAGCCACACTTTTCTTCTATTTGCTTTCGATTTCAACTCTTTTGCTTCCATCCTTGTTGGTTCTCATGCATCTTAGCTTCTACTATAAAATCAAAGATAAAACAATTAAAAATGACAAAATTTGCTTAAGTTATTCTTACTTAAAAGCCTCAAATATGTTAGTGTCTACTCACACATCAAGAGATAAACAGAATAAAAGAGCAAGGACAGGTAGTTTTAACTTTGGTCAGCCTAAGTCAGAGGGTGGAAATCATTCTTAGTTCCGCACAAAGTCATCTATTCCATCTCCTTCCTCAGCCAGTTCTCTATTACCAAAGTTTAGAGAAGACAACAGAGATAGGGCGCCAGGCTCTAAGTCTCAGGGCAGTGTTAGCAGTGTCTGAACCTATCCTTTTTGTCAGACATGTGGCAAGCACCATCAGGGTACTTGCAGAGTTGGCAGTGATGTTTGCTTCGGATATGGCAAGCTAGGTAATAGAGTTAGATATTGTCCCCATCCAGGTCCTCAGGGTCAATGTAACCACCCTCCAGCTCAGTCTAGTCGCCCGAATCAGCAGGGTGCCTCTTCCTGTGCTACAGTGGGAAATGCCCAAATAGACTCTATGCTCTTCAGTCCTAACAAGATCAGCAAAATTCTCCTGATATGGTTACTAGTACGTTACAGATCTTTCATGTACATGTTTACTCTTTGCTAGATCCAGGAGCTTCTTTGTTTTTTGTTACTCCCTATATAATAGTTAGTTTCGGAGTCAGTCCCGAAATTCTAGCAGATCCCTTCTTCGTCTCTACCACAGTGGGTAAAACTATCATAGCCCAATAGGTATACAGGAACTGTCTGGTTATGGTATCTCAGAAAATTACTTCAGCAGACTTAGTCAAATTAGAGATAACTAATTTCAATGTCATTCTTGGCATGGATTGGCTTCATTCTTGCTATGCCACAGTTGACTGCAGAAACAAAGTTGTCCAATTTTAGTTTCCTAATGAACCTATCCTAGAGTAGAGGGGTAGTATTTTAGCTTTCAGAGGTCAACTTATTTCCTACCTTCGGGCACGAAAAATGATATCTAAGGGATGTATCTATCATTTTGTTTGAGTTAAGGACTCTAGTTCCAAAACTCCTAGTCTTGGATTAGTTCCAGTAGTGAATGAATATTTTGATGTCTTTCCTGAAGATTTTCCCAAAATTCCTCCCGAAAGGGAAATAAACTTCGGCATAGACCTTCTTCTAGATACTCAACCCATATATGTTCTGCCATACAGAATGGCACCAGCAGAACTCAGAGAATTGAAAGATCAGTTGAAGGATCTCCTAGATAAGGGTTTCATCAGGCCCAGTGTGTCCCCGTGGGGCGCACTAGTCTTATTCGTGCGCAAGAAAGACAGTTCTCTCAGGATGTGTATAGACTACCGTCAGCTTAATAAAGTCACCATCAAGAACAAGTATCCACTTCCTAGAATCGATGACTTGTTTGATAAAATTCTGGGTGCCAGCTATTTTTCTAAGATAGACTTCAGATCAGGCTATCATCAGATCAGGGTCAGAGAATATGATATTCCAAAAATAGTTTTCCATACTTGATATGGTCACTTCGAATTCTTAGTCATGTCCATTGGTCTTACCAATGCCTCTGTAGCTTTCATGGACTTGATGAACCATGTGTTCAAGTAGTACTTGGACATGTTCATCATAGTCCTTATAGATTACATCCTTGTTTGCTCCCGCAGTGAGCCTGATCATATAGACCATCTTAGAATAGTATTGTAGACTCTCAGAAATCATCAGCTATTCGTCAAATTTAGCAAGTACAAATTTTGGATAAAAATAGTAGCATTTCTGGGTCATATCATTTTCGGTGATGGCATTAGAGTTGATCCTCAAAAGACCGAAGCGTCGCCCTGTATCTTTATCAGATATTAAAAGTTTCTTGGGTTTAGCTGGCTATTACAGATGGTTTTTTAAGGGATTTTATTCTATTGCATCCCCTATGTCTAGATTGACTCAGAAAAAAGTCAAGTTTCAGTGGTCAGATCCTTGCGAGAAGAGTTTTCAGGAGTTGAAGACTCAACTCACCTCAGCTCCAGTTTTGGCTCTTCCAGATAGTTTAGGTAATAGCCTACACCTCCAGGCAGCTTAAACCCCATGAGAAAAATTATCTGACTCATGATCTTGAGTTAACAGCCATAGTTTTTTCCTTAAAGATTTGGAGGCGTTACTTGTACGGTGTTCATGTAGATGTATTCACAGATCATAAGAGCCTTCAGTACGTATTCTCTCAGAAAGATCTTAACCTCTGTCAGAGAAGGTGGTTAAAGCTCTTGAAAGATTACGACATGAGTGTCCTTTATCATTCGGGCAAGGCCAATATATTGGCTGACGCTCTCAGTAGACTGTCTATGGGTAGTGTTTCTTATGTTGAGGATAGTAAAAAGACATTAGCTCAGAAAGTTGTAATACCCCCATAAAGTTCTCTTCTAGTCTGAGCCTTAGAGCGTATCAAGCTTTCCATCGATACCAATTTCATTAAAATCTGACATCAGACGAAGAAGTTATGGCCATTTTACTGAGCATTGTTGGAATTGCAGGTTTGATGGTTGATCTGACAGACCGCTAAGTCCTTGTTGGACCTTCAAGTGTACTGTCAGACCAAGACAGTGGCTTCCTTTTTCGATCATTATGTGACGGCCAAAGTGGTGGACCATCAGAAAGTTGACGAACCATTAAGGGGCCCGTCAGACCGAGGTAGAATGTCCCATTCCTGGACCTTGAGTGACGGACGACTTAGTGGACCGTCAGTCCCTCTGACAGACCATCAGGTCGACCATCATAGACCCCGATCGTAATTTTCTAAATAAATTTTAAATAGGCATTTTGGTCTTTTCCACATCTTCCCCTAGATCTATAAATACCGAGCCAAGGGCGTTCAACTTCATTTTTCTATCTTCCACCCAAAAATTAGGGTTTCCAAAATTAAAATACTCTCTTTTCCTTTCATAAAATTCAAGAGAGATCAAGAAGGATCTAGAGAAATCAAGAACTCCTTTCAAGAGTCTTCAAGAAAAGAAATTCCCAGGTATGTAGATGTTGATTCTTGGGTCCCTTTCATCCAAGAAGCTCAAGTACCATTTTTTAAACTTAAGGATTTTATGTTTTATGATATTCCATGATTTGTATGAGTTGAAGTTGATGTTACTTGTGTTGTTGAGTTTGGATTCACGATTGTTTGCAAGATTTATGGTCTTTGACCCTAGTATGTGGAATTTATGTGATGTTGTGTTGAGCCCTTTTGAAGTTGGTGTCTATGTGAGGTGTTCATGACATTAGGGTGTAGAAATGGTTGAATAAGCGGGGTATGCACCCCATATGTTGGATGAAAGGCTAAGGTGAATCATAGAGGGGCATTGTAGTATATTAAAGGGGAAACCTAAAGTTGTGGGCTAGTTTATGCACACCTAGTGTTTGATAAAATTCCTTTGTGAGCGGAATGAGCCATAATAATAATGTGGAATCCCTGAGTAGGTGTAGAACCAGACATGTCTAGTGGTTGTCGAAAGACCGTAGTAAGTAAGTTGAGATAAAATAGCGGTAAATCTCCCAAGTGAGTGCTCTTTGATTTATTTTAAGTTTTGATACATGCTAAGTCGTTAGCAAGAGATTAATGACATGATAGTGTGAAGTTTTCCCAAAATCTCATGATATCTAGATATATGTCGAGATCGATATAGGTGTGGATTACTTGATGCAAGACGTCGTTGAATGGGGTTTAGTTTAATAATATGTCTTCCTTAAGGTAGTTTGTGACGATGAATCAATATTGATACCCCCCTCTAAATGTTGGGAGCGATCCTTTGGTAATCATGATGGTGAATAGAGGTTTATATTTCCTAAATGATAGATGCGATACCGTAAGGTTTGTGAGGGGGAAAGTATGTTATGATTCTGAAATGCTTAGAGTGACCCCTTGGTAGTTGTGATGATGAGTAGACGTTTGTGAATCCTTGGAGGCTTGAGGTGATGTTCTAATAATTGTGAAATTGAATATATGGCATGATTTCTGAGTTTCTTGTGAATATGCTTGAATGAATGATAATGCTTTACTTCTATGTTATCGAGTCCTAGGGGTATTTATACCTAAAAATAGAGCTGTTGTCTAGAGCCCGTGTCAGTTTCACGATAATTCCAACTGAGCCATGATTTTCAGAACTCAGTGAACTATAGAACTCTGTATCCTTAGACAAGTATGAAGCTTTATAAAGCTCAATAATCTCAGTTATCTCTGTAATCTCTGTATCGCTAGTAATCTAGACTCAGACCTGTACTCAGCTCAGTCCTAATGGAACTCAAGTGATTCAATTCTAATCTCAAAAATGATTCGAATAATCTAATCAAGCTATGTATCGTCAGTCAGATACCGTGTTTCGATATTCTTTCTGTCAGACATGGAACCAAGTGATCTCAGCGTGTTTTAGCCATATCATTTGAGAAACATGATCATGTAAATAGATTCAGCTTTATTGCATTCATTCTAAGGATTTAGTAAGAGTCTTTCAGTTGGGAGTAGAAACTAGCACCGACTGAGGGAAAGGATGGTAATTCCTCCCGTCAAAGAGAGAGGCTAGAGTCATTAGTAGCAATCCTTAAACTCCAGAACTGCGTAGCCAGTGTAGGATACAAGAGTTCCCATCAATAGAGGCTGTCACCATCAAAGAGATTGACTATTATATTGCCTCAGGTCGACTTTCTGTGAGGGTCATCCCATCAGAGAGGCTTGAACTGAGAGTGAGTCTTTACTCGTAGCATGGTATTGATGCCCTTCCAGCTGGGGTTACAGGTTGGACCCCACCTATGGTAGGTCGGGGTATGTCAGTTAAGTGACTACTTTCCACAGTTGCAGTTTCAGTATCAATCTTCAGAACTCAAGACCGTGTGGTACAGTTGTCTATCTCAGTAAGGAACTTAGATAGTTCCATTGATTCATGGACCATCCCATCAGATAGGCTTGGCCTCATATACAGATGCTTACTATCATATTTAAAGATCTCCCATCAGAGAGGCTTGATCTCAGTCTCAGATCATGTTGAATATTCTTATTATCATATTTAAAGATCTCCCATCAGATAGGCTTGGTCTCTTTCTCAGAATTTGTTGAGTATTCTTATTGTCGGATTCGGATATAATCCTATTTTCTTATCATTGATAAAGGTCACAAAGTTATCTGTTAGAAAATTTGAATCTCTAGTTCTATCAGTTGAAAGCGGTAAGCTCAAAACTCAGTCTTTGATATAAGTATACTCGATCCTCAGTTATCAGTAGCAGATGAGCCAATGGTTCAGTATCTCAGTGATGGTAGTGAGTTTAGCTCGCAGTAAAGCTGTATCCAAGGTTAAGTCTCTAGAGTTATGATGATTATGAGTATGATTTATGCATTCTTGTATGTGTGCTTATTTTCGTACGGTATTCTCATGATCATTTAAGTTATACATATTTTGCATGCATGAGCCCTTGTATTTAGCCTTACCCCAGCTACATACTTGGTACATTTTCTGCTAAACGCATTTGTGCTATTTGTCTCATTTGACACCATAGGTTTAGAGGCACAGAACCTAAAGTATCATCAGCAGATCAGTCCTAGTCAGTAGCAGTAGCAGTGAGTCCTCTTCTTTCGAGCATAAGTTTCAGTTTTCTATTATTGTAATCAAAATTTTATTTACTTTTAGTTGACGGAGTTAGTTGGGCACCTGTCCCATCAACTCCATAGTTCAGTCAGATTAGAGGCTTTTCAGACGGATGTATTGTATAGTATTCAGTTTTATATTTTGAGTATTTATAGATGTGTTGAACCTTATGGCCAATTTCTGTGTTTATTCTAGATATTATGCAGTGTACAGGTACAGATATCAGTAAAGGGTTAACTTGTTGTCCTTCGGGGTCACAAGCACCGTGTGACATCTCGAGATAGGATCTCGGGGTGTTACAGAAGTCCATCAGCTTTTCCAACTAGGTGTTTGCTTAGTCAATTCAGCAGAAGGTAGTATATGGGTTCAGAACAGTTCAGAATCATCTCTAGTATTCAAGGTGAAAGAAAAGCAAGATAGAGATCCCAGTGTTGTTAAGTTGAAAAAGTCGGTCAGAGATCAAAGGGTAGAGGTTTTCCCCAAAGGAGTAGATGGTGTTCTCCATTGTTAGGGTCGTTTGTGTGTTCCAGGTGCAGATGACTTGAGGCAACAAATTCTTACAGAAGCACATGGTGTGTGCTACTCTATTCATCCAGGGTCCACTAAGATGTACCACGACTTATGGGAGATCTATTGGTAGAGTGGGATGAAGAGAGATGTTGCAGAGTTTATGGCTAAGTACTCTTCATGTCAGCGGGTTAATATAGAGCATCAGAAGCCTAGTGGGTCCATGCAGGAATTTATTATTCCTATTTAGAAGTGGGAAAAAGTAAACATGGACTTTGTGATGGGTTTGCCTCGTACTCGTCGCCAGCATGATTCAGTTTGGGTCATTGTAGATAGGATGACCAAATCAGCTCATTTCCTTCTAGTCCATACCTCTTATTCAGCCGAAGATTATGCCAGACTCTATTTCATGGAGTTGGTCATCTTGTACGGTGTTTTGTTGTCAATTATTTCAGAAAGAGGTACCTAGATCACCTCTCACTTCTGGAAAGCATTCCGAAGGAGTCTAGGTACCCAAGTTTATCTCAGTACAACCTTTCATCCTTAGATAGATGGTCAAGTAGAAAAGGCCATTCAGACTTTAGAAGATATGTTGTGAGCTTATGCAATTGATTTCACGGGCAGCTGGCATAACCACTTGCCTTTGATTGAGTTTTCATACAACAACAGCTATCATTCCGGCATTCGGATGGCTCTATTCAAAGCTTTCTATGGTTGGATATGTAGATCTCCAATCAATTGGTTCAAAGTTAGTGAGGCCTTAGTTATAGGTCCTCACTTAGTATTCGATGCCTTTAAAAAGTCCAGTTGATTAGACAAAGACTCTGGGCTGCTCAGAGCCAACAGAAGTCTTATGTAAATGTGTGCAAAAAGGATGTCAAGTTTGAGATTGGTGATTATGTGTACTTGAAAATCTCTCCCATGAAGGGAATGAAGTGGTTTGGCAAGAAGGGAAAGTCAAGTCCCTGATATGTCGGTCCCTTCAAAATTCTTAGTCGTTTTGGCAAGGCAGCTTATGAGCTCGAATTTCCTTCATATCTAGCCTCAGTTCATCCAGTATTCCATATCTCCTTGTTAAAGAAGTGAATAGGTGACCCAGTAGTTGTAGTCCTGGTAGAGGGCTTAGACATTCAGAACAACCTTTCTTTCGAAGAGATCCTAGTCTAAATTCTTGACTACCAGACTCGAAGACTGAGGAACAAAGAAGTCCCTCTATTCAAAGTTATTTGGAAGACTCAGTTCGTTCAGTTTCATGTTCAGATTTCAATTATAAACTTGGTATCAAATACCCTTGCATATCCAGTCATATGTTCATGTACTATGTCATTCACGAATTCATGCATCAAATATGTATTCTCATTAAGAGAAACTCAGCTTCTTAATAATTTCATTCATGCATTCAGGAAGACTATCTGTCACATATCCATGCATCAGACATGCATATTCAATATGAGATTTCAGTATATCAGAAGTTCCAGTCATAAGACATGCTCAAACGTTCACGTCCCTTAAGTAAGATCAGTCTATCAGCTTTCCTAGTCTATTCAGTCCCATTCAAGGATGAATGTTCCCAATGGGGAGATATTGTAATAGCCCAAACTTTCTTTAAGTCAAATCTAGTCTCTAGAAGAGTTAGTGATGACTTCCTAAATTATTAATGTTTAATTCATATAAAATTTCCCTAATTTCGACTCTTTATCATGTGGGATATTTAATTAGGTTTCCAACGATACAAATTTCTTTAAAATCTGGTATCGGAGTAAAAAGTTATGGATGTTTTACAGAGAACTGTTGGAACTACCCAGAAGAGACGGTCAGGAAGACGGACCGTCAAGCTAGCGATGGACCGTCGCCCAAGCTGTCGTGATTAAGGCAGTGAACCCAACTTCTGGTCAAGTGCGATGGTCAGGACCGATGTTTCGTCGAGCTAGCGATGGACCATCACTCAAACTGTCACAGATAAGGTAGAAATTTTAGGTTCTGGCCAAATGCGATGGTCAGGACCGACGGACCGTCGACCAGCGACGGACCATTGCCCAAACCGTTACCACTTCCGATCAGCAATTTTAAGCCATTTTTAAAAGGGTATTTGGGTCTTTTCCACCCATTTTAACCTCTAATTATACCAGACCATAGCTCATAACTTCATTATTCATCCACAACACCAAATTAGGGTTTCTCTCAAAGATCAATCCCTAAGAACAAGAAACCCTAGGTGTTTAATTCCAAGTCAAGAATTCAAGCTTTCCTCCACCAATCTTTAAGAAATCATCCACCCAGGTATGTCAAGTGTTGATTCATGGGTTCCTTTCACCCACGAAGCTCAAGAAACACTATTTGAAATATAAAATTTGGATTCTATGGTATGAATTGAATTATATCCATATTTATGTTGTTGTTTGATTTTCAAGTTGAAGTCTTTAATGACTATCATGAAAATATGTTAATATATGATTGAAATTCTTGCATTGGAAGTTTAAAATGTTGCCATAAAGTATTATTTCAATAATTATGCCTAAGCCTAAAGATATGCATGCAAGGTGTTTGATAAAATGCCTAAGAGGATAGAATTTATGCCTTATGACTCATTTGTGACCAAAATTAATGAATCCATGTTTCTCCCTTATGTTCGATATGACTCCCATGTTGTTGTTATACTATATAATTGATTGACGTAATGCTCATGAGATTAGGATTATGAAATTATGATATGTTTACATGTATTCCTATTTATGTGTAAGCTTATAGCATATGAATACTTTATGAAAATCCCCAATGATTGTACTATGAATTGTTGACTATGGTCATGTGTCAAGAAGTGTCATGTCTTGTCAGTTTCATGCTATCCAGTCCTGGGGATACTTGTACCCAACAATTTAGTTGTGTGCCTAGATCCAGTGTCATGTTTTCTAGATACTCTCAGTCAAGCCATGATTTATAGAACTCAGTCAGTCATGTGACTAAGGAAAACTCAGTAAACACAGTAATCTCAAAAATTCAGTAATCTCAGTAGTATTCTGTCAGTTAATAGAACTTAATGAATGCAGTCTAGTTCAATTCAGTTAATCATGTTCAATATCTATTCATATTGGAGTAGGATTCATCACCGAGTGGGCTCAAGGATAGAAACTCACCTGCGAGTAGAGGGTGTGATTAATACAAGCAATCCTTGCGCTCCAAAACTATGTAGCCAACATAGGTTGATACATCTAACCTATTAGATGAGGGTTGATGAGGTGACTTAACCTGTTAGATGAGGGTCCCACCATTCTCCTTAGAGTACCTATTAGATGAGGGATTACTCATAGCTTGTCCTTACCAGTGGCGAGGTATTGACACCCTTCCAATTGGGGTTACAGATTGGACCCCAACTAAATTGTATTATCTTATTTAGGGCATGTCAGTTAGATGACTACTTCCCACAGTTACAAACTCAGTCTCAGTCTAAGTCTCAGTAATAGAACTTAGATAGTTCTACAGAATTCAGGACTATCAGATACAGTCACCCAGTTCAGTATGGAACTTAGCTAGTTCCATCAGAAATAGGACTGTCAGACACAGTCATTTAGATAATAGTATATCAGTTATACGAAACTTATGTTATCAGTATTCAATGTCATGATCTCGATTACAGTTCACGTATTCATGCATGTATTCTCACGTTGCATGTATTCTCACGTTCATGTTATTTAGTCATTTAGTATTGTTCAAGCATATAAACCCCTTGCATTCAGCCTACCTTACTTGTATAACTGTATATTCAATCATACTAACACATTTGCACTATGGTATTTTTATACCATAGGTTCAGAAGTACGAGATCTAGAGCATCCTTAGTAGAACAGCCATTCAACAGATAGACTAGGAGTGAGTCTTCATCATTTGAAGATGTTGTTATTTGAATATTTTAGTTTTTCAGTACTTAGTTTATTTCAGCCTTTTATTCCACATTTATACAATATGTTATGTAGTTCTCAGTTACAGATATCAGTCATGGGTTAGCTTGTGGTCCTTTGGGGTCATGAGCACCGTGTAGCATTTCGGGTACCAAATTTGGGGCATTACATTTACACTTATTTTCTAATATCTTTACTTTTAATATTTCTTATGGGAGGTCCTTCTTACCGATATAAACCATGTGAGCTATCATGGAGTCCAAATTCTCGTACCCACGTTGGTAGGGTTGTCCTACCCTTTCCATCAAAATAGAACCTAAGCTAGGGTGATCACAATACTGAACCCACTATGGGTATTAAAATCTTATGGCGGCACGTAGTTCTGAGTGATGAAACCTTAGAATCATACTCAACTCGGTGATAATAACTACTCTCATATTACTTATATGCTCTCTCTTTAGGAATCCACCTCAAAATAGCAAAAGGGTTTATAATGAAAACTAGTTATGCATCCCTTTTCTCTAAATTATGATCAAAATAAATAAATGTGGATTCCATCTCTTAGTTGAGGATCAAAAGATCCATTTTTATTTAAATCTTGGTATAAAACCATCAAATAAAACTTAAGAGCATGATCTTCTTGAAATCTCAATACTTAAACTTATGGCTTAAAACCCATGCTTTAAACTCAAGTCAATTCATAACAAAACTTCATGCTCAATAACAATCTTGAAATACTTCAACAATATCAAGTCAAGATAGTGCAATCTCATGCATAATAGAAATCTCATAATTTAAAACATAAACATAAGCACTTATTGATAACCTTAAAACTTTAAATCTTATGATAATCACATGTTTCAAGAATATAGAAACTTGGGAATGAACCCTACTTTAAAACAAGTAAATAAATTCTCAAAATTATGTAATTTGGGCACAAAGGTGAAAGGATACCCTTGTTTATAACCCCATATACCTTATAGACTTGATTTAATGGAGAAATATTGACCTTGAAAGCCTTGGAGATGATCTTGAAAGATTTATTGAAATTCTTGGATTAGGGAACTTAGATTCTTGGTTTTTCTTGAAGTGGAGACTTGAATTTCTTATTCTTGGGAAGAAACCCTAATATTGTTGTTCTTGAGAGTGGAGAGGATTAATGGCATCTAATACTGATAAGCGATGGCTACTAATGCATAATGATGCTTTTAGTCATGGGAGATGTAGGGTTTGAGGTAAGGAAAGACCAAAATACCCCTCCAAAGATTAATAAGAATTGCTATAATTTTTAGTTGATGACTTAGTTGATAGCTTATCAACTAGTTGATGGCTTATCAACTTAAGTTGTCAACGCATAGATGGACTTGGATCCTTGCTATTTAAGAGTGACATCTTGGTTGATAGGTCTTTACTTAGTTGACGGCATAGCACCTCAAGTCGTCACTTTGTAGCTAGGACGGTTAAGGTTGACAATGAGGATGATTGGTCATCACTTAGTTGACGACTTATCACACTAAGTCATCACCTTATAGCTGGAGTTGATCATGTTTTGGTTAAGGCTGATGACTTAGTTGATAGGTCATTACTTAGTTGATGGCTTATCACCTCAAGTCATTACCTTGTTGACAGATGAAGATGATGAGGAAAAATAACCGTAACTTTCCACTCCGATATCAGATTAAGATGAAACCAGATGTGTTGGAAACTGACTCTAAGATATTTCATTTGATATACAGTAGGACACGTGAATCAATATATTCTAGGAGATCTACTCATCTAAAGTTGAACCTAGTAAGATCGAATACAAAAACTCAATCGATAAAAGTGTTTTCAACTCGACTTTGCTCTAAGTGCTTCCTATGAACATTTTTCACCTTGTAAGCTCTATTTTCACTAGGATAATGATCATGACATATGTATTCGACTGTAAATCATGGGATTCAAGTTTATTGACATAAGAACGATGATTCAAATTCAAGCACAAAAATACGGGGTGTTACATTATCTCCCCCTTGGTAACATTTATCCTCGAATGAGACTGGTTAGCTGAAATACTATGGAAAGATTGAGATGAGGTTCAAAACACTTACGAGCTGAATCATGACTTAATATCTGAATCTACAACTGATGCATGATGCATAAACTGAGATGAATTCGTAATTTGTATGAATGCGAACATCTTACATCATGGAATGGCCTTACTCGTGAAACTTTGGGTAGCAAGACTAAATGGAAAGTTTAAAATCTATAGGAGATTATCTGCTTGATTGCTAAGCTGGATTGCAAGCTATATGGACTGGACCATACTGACTGCTCATACTCAAATGGCATATTTCTTCAATGATTTTCTAAGAAATTTTAATAATATTAGAGAGTAGAGAATCTTGGGCATGATTTGAATAAGACATCTGTATAAGGAATCACAACATTGATACAACTCTACAACATGGAACAGACATATAAATCATAAGCTAAGATAGAATTACTAGGGCTTAGGCAATGCAACTTCTTACTTTTAAGCTTAACAACACTTCTCAAATACTCCCTCAACTATAATATTCCCCTTAAATGCCATACTCATTTGATTCAACTTATAATTCTCACATAGGCATTGATAAATCCATCTACTAAAGTCTAAACTGAACTAAATTCTCTCACCATGATCAAGCCTAACTCGAAATCACAAGGTACAACATGCCACACCATAATACTAGTCTAAACCACATGATTTAATCTTCTATGTCTCTTTTAGAGTTCACACCCTTAGCATAACATGCCTTACTACTTCAATGATTAACTCAGAACTCTTACTATGGATTCACTAGCGCATATTGCATTCATCCACTTACATCCAAACAAAACATTCAAGCCTATCATTATAACCATATATGAACTTCAAGGCAAACACCCATAAAGGAATATTTCTCTTATTCTCTAAACCTCTATCAATAACAACTTTTTTGCACAATTCTTAAGAAGACATACCCAGAATTCTCAACTAACTATGACATACACCAAAGATTTACCTCAATACTCCTTATCCTTTTGACTTAGATAGAAAGAGCATAAATAATCTTTCTTAATGAGGGTCTTAAACTCTCTCTTATCTAAACCATTGCTTATCTAATATCATCACCACTATCTTAACATAAGAAGAGGTCACTGAAGGGCTAACACATAAGGCCTTGAAGCACGAAAGAATACTATGCATAACTTTAACACTTAACTGAGGCTTGAGGAATAGAATGTCGAAGGAATGGATTCATTAAAGAGATCTAAACTGAGGACATACATGATATAATGTGAATTTTACTAGTATCATGAGTTCTGAGAACTGATTATACTCTAAACATGTGTTTATACTTATCATAAGCTATTCTACATAAGTCCGGAGTTCGTAGATTTATAAGGGATGACTCGAATCACAGAGTAAAGTTGTTACATACTTACTAAAAGCTGATAATGAACTTGAATACGCATGAAGTGTATAAGCATTGGCCTTTGTCATGGATCTATCACTCAAGACATGAGTATGGTGTGACAATCATTGAAATCCAAGGAATATTCTAGAGTAAAAAGGGATCACTATCTCATCACAACTTTTATTGACATGTATCACAATCAAATTCTCAAAATTGATTTGGTTCTGCACTCTACCATCTCCCCCCTTAGATCAAAGCTGGCATTCTAAGCTTATGGGTCTACTCCATATCCTTGAAACTGATCTATAATTTCTTTGCTCTAACGATCTACACATGAATGCTCACTCACCTAAATAAACTATATCTAGACAATACTAACTTTATTCTTAGACACTCTCTTAATACATACTACCCTTAACTTCCTTTAGCTTCAATAATCATCATCATAGACTTACACTCTATTAACTTAACAAATATACTTGCCTCACTAAACACATAATTCTGCCTCACTAACTCAAATCATACCAAAAAGTCTCAGCATCATCTACCCATAGCTCCTTAACATAGCTATCAAAAATACCATATACTATATGACTAGACTTATTCACACTTGGAAACTCACGAGCACTATCTAAGCACACATGATACTTAATAATCTTAGAAAATAATTCAATCCCCATATCACCTTGGGTACACCTATACATCATTCCTATGACATCATAATTAATTGTGAATAAATAAATTTAAACTCTTGCATATATTATCTCAAGCCTATTCGTTCACCTCCCATATAACTAGCCACACTATCCCAAGTAATCACTCTTTCCACCTTGATGATCATCCACTGTTCAAGCTTAGATTCAAGTACTAGTCATGATAACCATAACTTCACACGCCATTCTAACATGTCAAAACATCAGGAAACACTAGTCCACTAGAACTTTATAATAAGAATATTTGATCATAATCTTACAGTATATCTAATTATAGTCCATAAACATATCCCTCTTCCACACATCTCTAGTACTTATGCATCCATATATCCAAATTTACCCCTAACATTACAAACATTAACCAATTTCTTT
The DNA here is from genome assembly GCF_002878395.1 of Capsicum annuum. NCBI lineage: Eukaryota > Viridiplantae > Streptophyta > Magnoliopsida > Solanales > Solanaceae > Capsicum > Capsicum annuum. The sequence goes on from NC_061111.1 coordinate 46,359,942, forward strand.
TTCACAACCACAAGGAGACCCCACATTAACAATTTTTATCAACATAATACTTTCATTAATAACCTATACTTTTATAACACAATGAAATATCATCAAAAACTCCTTTCCTAATTTAAGAATACTATAATTTACCTTAACTAATAACTCTTTATCTACATTCCACCATGAAAGTAGTACCATAATTCATTACCCCTAAGCTGACACACAAGGACAAATTATTCCCATCCTACTTAATAGAAGACATAAATCTATCAATTTTTACCCTCAATCAAATGCTAACCCCCAACTTTTCTTGTTACTACACTTCTAAATCCATACTTACAACTTTAAGAATGTTCTACTACTTATGAATCACAACACCCTGAGTCATACTTTGCCTTAATAAAAACTGTATTCAATACTCAAGGCACGTGCTCTCTCCTTTCATGAGCGCTATCTGTAGTGAAGGGTTAACAAGGAATCTGAATACATATCTTATTCTATCTTAAATGAACAAGTCATATGGATGAGGAAATAACTTTTGACTTAAGGAACTTATAACACACTAGCGATCTCCTCTTTATCCCCCTTGTGTGATTTCTGAAATTACTGATAGTAAATTTGAGAGCATCATCTTGGGTGGAATTGGAACTTAATAATCATTTCATCTAAAGAATAAGTCATAGATAGAGGATGACGAATTAACACATGAATCAACAGAAGTTTCTTATAGAACAACTTTATAGCACGACCTAGAGCATGAAAAAGGGGAACATTTCTTAAATTCCCTATAGACTCTCAAAGAAAAGTACAGACATCTTCGTACCATTTTGTAAGACTCTACAAGACACAGCCCTAGGACACTTAAACTCTGTGCTCTGATACAAAGTTTGTAACACTCCGAGACTACCCCCTGGATGTCATATAGTGCTTAGGACTATGAGTGATCCTAAGCTAACCTTTGTACTAGCATAACTTGTGAGCAACTGAATAAAATACATAGAACTTATTTGAAGAAATATGTGAAAGAAAAGTATTTATATGAACATCAACAAAACAAAGATATTAAAACGATTACAACTTTGGTTATATAAAACAAAACTGAAATTGAATACCTTAACTCTACTAACTTTCTATGAAGCCTCTACTAGTATTGAATATAGGTATTCGGGACATGACCCCCACCTATCCCGAATCAATACGACTAAATAAAGAAAACAAGATTGTAATGCCCCAAAATCTAATTCTCGAGGCACCACATGGTGCTCCAAACTATAAGTAATTCTGAGCTAACCCTGGCTGCCTTTTCTAAATCTAAATCTTAAATTTGAAAAGGTATGAATGAAAAATCATAATAAATGCGGAAACTGTCTGAATTATCGAGGTATATCTGAATCATACTAATCTAAAAAGTCTAGTAAAGCAAATACTAAAAATTCGAATACTGTAATTAAGATCTATAATTGAATCTAGTAGTCCGACAAGCCACTACTAACTAAATCTAGAGAGTAACTAGGACAGACCCCCAGTTGACTCAACTATCTGAAATGAATATGGAAACATCTATTAATAAACTAAAAATATAAATAGTTAAGTCCCCGAACTATGAGGACTCACATACTGCAGAGATGCAGATAAGATGCTAAAAAATCACTCGCGTTGCTGGGGCTGAGCACGTGAACCTACATTATGAGACAATGTAGCACATAGACATATATGTGGATCAATACTTTGATGATGTACTGAGTATATGGGGTGAATGCACTAAGTGAGCAATATCATCACAAGTCATAAGATCATGAATGCTAAATGTAAATGACTCATGTAGGCTTGAGTAAAAACTAAAATCTGAGGATCATAAATTATAAATAATAGAGCATATACTATAAATCTTTTGAGCCATTACACAGTTCTGAAATCTGCATTTTTGTTCTTAATCTCAAATCATATAGGCTAAGTGAAATCTGAAAACTTATTCCAAAAATCTTTACTGTTAGGGATGTTCTCTTAACTGACATAAACCATATGAGATACATGGAGTCCAGTGTCTTGACCTCCTAAGGAAGAAACCTCATATTGGGGAGAGGTGTCATACTCTTGCCAGGGAGCATAACCTAATCCAGGTGATCAATCACAAACTAAGTCTGTCATCCATATAGAAATGGGAAATAATCCGAGTCTGTACCTATGTTGACTATGTAGTTCTATGAAAGATAAGGCATGCTAATCCCACACTTCCCGCTCGGTGCTAAATACTACTCCTTTTTAAATCTGTATGCTCAAACCATTAGAAATCGACTTTTTAAAATTAACTTAATCCCACACTTCCCGCTCGGTGCTAAATACTACTCCTTTTTAAATCTGTATGCTCAAACCATTAGAAATCGACTTTTTAAAATTAACTTAAGGATTCATATGGAAAGCCAATCATGCTTTTATATGAGTAAATATGTAATTAAAGCTAATTCTAAGTTCTATAAAATATAACAATTAGTAAAGTGGATTCCAAAGAGAAACCAATGATCGAAAAACCAAAGCTTTACTGAAAGACTATAAATAATCTGTTCGTAAGATGCTTAAAGCATCATCTTTCTTAAAATAATAATATTCAATCTTAAGGTAGTAACCCATGCACCAATCTCACATTAAATCATCATAATAATCATGCTTAATAATGTAAATATTGATAAAACAACTCAAAATTTGGAAATTTCAAAAATATGCATGAAAATATGAACATGAGCATGGAATTCAACTTCTAAATCATTGGAAATATCATAAGCTTGTAAATAACAATAATGGGTATAAACCCTAACTTGAATTTCATGAAAAATCATAAAAATTTCAGTAAATTTGAATTTAAAAATAAGTTTTGAGCAAAAGGACGAAAGAATTGTCCTAGTTCATAACCCCACATACCTTAATTGATGATCTTTGATGAAAAGCTTGAATCTTGGCTTCCTATAAATGCTTTGAAGATGAATTCCTGGAGTTCTTGTGTTGGGGATCCTCAATATTAAATTTCTTTGAAGAATTAATGGAGAAATTTGGATTTCTTGAGGAGGAAGCTTGATGAACTAAGGTTTTGCTTGAGAGGGATTTGATAAAAAGTGGATGTAAAGTGCTTTGGAAAGGTTTAATTCATTGTTTAGGACAGATTAGAGGCTGGGGGATTTACCAAAATGCCCCTCTTAAACTTATAAACGAAACTAAAAATGACCAAAATCCCAACTTTTGGCCTTGGCGCGACGCGCCAAGCCACTAGAAATTACCAACTGGGAATAAACATGGTGGCGCGATGCGGTGGTATCGTGTTGCCACCTTGGATGGGACTTGGAAGTTTGGTGTGACGCGCCAATATCGCGAATCCTTACTGGAATCGGACAATTAGGAATTTGGCCATCTCTGCGATGTGCCAATATCGTAGAGGGCCACTAGAAATTGACAAACATCGTTTAAACCTTCTCCGCAATGCGCTAATGACCAAAATAATGGTGTTTTACGACTAGAACTTAAAATAGCCATAACTCCTTCACTGAGTGTCGGATTTAGGCGAATTTGGTTTTGATGGAAAGCTTATTCAATTTCCCACACAATGGGAAGTCTAAATATGAAGAATTCCACACAAAATAAATACTATTCATTTTGGAAGTTATCCCTTAACATTCTAGGGACTAATTTAAGCTAAGAAGGTATGGGGTATTACAATATCTCCCCCTTGGAAACATTCATTCTCTAATATTTCTAGTTAGACTAAGAATACTGAGGAAATCTGAGATATCAACTATCATGCACAGCTGAAATAAACTGAGCAACTGAATCTAAATCATTCTAAGCTTCTAAGTAATTCTGTGAATGCATGAACTTACACGAGGACAACTATATAGCTGAATATATGATTAGAAAAGAACTGAATAAAGAAAGAGTATTACCTTTAGCTAAATCTAAGTTTGCAGAGAAGAGGTAAGGGTACTTGGCTCATATATCTACTTTTGTTTCCCAAGTTGCACCCTTAACAGACTGATTTCGCCAAAGAACTTTGACCAAGGGAACTTCTTTGTTCCTTAGTCTACGGATCTGATGATCTAAAATCTCAACTGGAATCTCTTCGAATGAAAGGTTGTTCTAAATATTTGAGCTTTCTAAAAAAACTACATCAGTGGAGTCATTGATGCACTTCTTAATCATAGAGACGTGGAAGATAGGATGAACGACTAACAATTCTGCCGGCAAATCAAGCTCATAAGCTACTTTCCCAACATGACTCACAATTCTATAAAGGCCATTATACCGGCAACTAAGTTTCCCTTTTTTGCCAAATCTCTTCACCCCTTTCATGGGTGAAATCTTTAGGTATACTGAATCACCAACCTCAAACTCAAGGTCCCTTCTTCTCACATCTGCATAGGATTTCTAACGACTCTGAGCTATTTTCAATCTTTCTCTAATCAATTTAAATTTCTCCTTAGCTTCAAATACTGCATCAGGACCAAGCAAATCAACCTTACCCACTTTAAACCAACCTATGGGTGATGTACATCTACTCCCATAAAGAGCCTCAAACGGGGCTATCTGTATACTAGAATGGTAACTATTATTATAAGCAAACTCAATCAATGATAAATACTCATCCCAAATACCTTTAAAATCAAGAGCACATGCTCTCAACATATCCTCTAGAGTCTAAATGGTCCTCTCTGCCTGACCATCTATGTGAGGGTGGAAAGCTGAACTAAGATGAACTTTGGGTACCAAAACCCTTTTGAAAAGCTCTCCAAAACTAGGAAGTGAACTGAGTACCCCTATCTGAGATGATAGACAAGGGAACTCCAAGCAATCTGAATAACTCTCAGATATACAACTTAGCATAATCCTCAGTTGTATGGGATGTATAAATGAGAAAGAAATGCGCTGACTTAGTCAATCTGTCTATGATAACCCAAAGCTAATCATGATGGCGACGCGAATGGGGTAAATCACAAAGTCCATATTCACCACTTCTCACTTCCAAGTGGGGATGCCAAACTTTTGCAATGTACCACCAGGTCTTTGGTGATCTATCTTAACCTGTTGACAAGTTGTAGACTTAGCTATGAACACTGCTATATCCTTCTTCATACAACTCCACCAATAGATTTCTCACAAGTCGCGGTGCATCTTGGTAGCACCTGAATGAATAGAATAATGTGCACCATGCACTTCAGTGACAATCCGTTGTCTTAACCCATTAACACATGGCACACACAATCTACTTTGGTATCTTAACACGCTATCTCCCTCTTAGGAGGAAACCCTTTACTTTTTGGTCTCTAACCGACTCCTTTAGTTGGACCAAACTAGAATCCATGTCTTACTTCTCCTTCAGCTCTAAAACTAGGGAAGATGTGGAACTACTCTGGACCCATACATTTCCTTCAGCTGAATCAACCAACCTAACGCCTAATATAGTCAAACGGTGAACTTCTCGAGCTAACTCTTTCTTATCATTCTCCACATGAGCAACACTACCCATAGACAATCTACTAAGGGCGTCTGCCACTACATTGGCCTTGCTCGAATGATACAACATGATCATATCATAATACTTCAACAATTCTAACCATCTCATCTGATGAAGATTTAACTCCCTCTGGGTAAACACATACTGCAAACTTTTGTGGTCCGTGAACACTTCAACATATACACCATACAGATAGTGTCTCCAAATTTTCAACTCAAACACCACAACAGCTAATTCAAGATCATGGATTGGGTAATTCTTTTCATGAGGCTTAAGCTGTCTAGAGGAATAGGCTATGACCTTACCTTTCTGCATCAACACATAACCCAAACCAACTCTAGAGGCATCACAATACACCATAAAACCATATGTACCATCTGGTAATTCTAGGACTGGGGCTGTAGTGAGTCGAGTTCTCAACTCTTGAAAACTCTTCTCATAGGAATCTGACCACATGAATTTAACTTTCTTCTGGGTCAATCTAGACATAGGGGAAGCAATAGACGAGAAACCCTCAACAAAACATCTGTAATAACCAGATATACCCAAGAAACTTCTAATGTCTGACGAAGAGATAGGTCTAGGGTAATTTTTTATGGCTTTAGTCTTTTGGGGATCAACTCTAATGCCATCGACAGAAACAATATAATTGAGAAAGGCTACTGATCTTAGCTAGAATTCACACTTGTTGAATTTGGCGAACAATTGATAATCTGTAAGAGTTTGTAAAACAATTCTAAGATGATATACATGGTCATCCTCACTACGGGAGTATACAAGGATATCATCTATGAATACTATGACAAACATGTCTAGATACTATTTGAACACTCAGTTCATGAGGTCCATAAAACTGTCGGAGCATTAGTTAGCCCGAAGGACATGACTAGAAACTCAAAATAACCATAACAGGTTCAAAAGCCTGTCTTTTTATTGTCACACTCCCTTACTTTAACCTGATGATAGTTGGATCTAAGGTCTATCTTTGAGAAATAACTTGCACCTAGTAGTTGGTCAAACAAGTCATCAATTCTAGGAAGAGGGTATTTGTTCTTGATAGTGACCTTATTTATCTGAAGATAGTCAATGCATATTTGAAAAGAACCATCTTTCTTTTGCACGAATAGGGTAGAAGTGCCCCATGGAGAAATACTAGGCCTTATGAAACCTTTATCTAAAAGATCTTTGAGTTGCTATTTCAATTCCTTAATCTCTACAGAAGCAAAATGATAAAGAGGGATATAAATAGGCTGAGTATCTAGTAGAAGGTCAATACCAAATTCTATTTCCCTATCGGGAGGTAACCTTGGGAGATCTTCTAGAAAAACTTTAGGAAATTCATTGACCACTCAAAAAGACTGAAGTGTTGGAGTCTCATACTTTGTGTCTTTGACTCAAACTAGGTGGTAAATACAACCTTTGGATATCAACTTTTTGTCCTTAAGCTAAGATATGAAATGACTCTTGGGGCACACTAAATTACCTGACCCCTCAAAGACTGGCTCATCTGGGAACTAAAACTTTACCACACGGGTGCGACAATCTATAGTGGCATAACAGGAATGAAGCCAATTCATACCAAGGATAAGATCAAAATCAACCATATCTAACTCTATTAAGTCTTCTAATAAGACTTTATGAAGGACTGTGATAGTAAACTTCTTATAGATTTGGTTAGCAATAACTAACTCACCTACTAGAGTAGAAACCAAAAAGGTCCTGGGGATCTTTTCAGGATTTATCTCAAAATTCACAACAATTAGCGAGGTCAAATAAGAGAAACTCGACCCAGGGTCTAACAACACATAAACATCAAAATAGAAAACACGAAGCATATTAGTAATAATGTTAGTCGAATCCTGCTGCTCCTGGCGGGATGGTAAGGCATAAACCAATTCTGGCGCTGACCACCACCTATACTAGATAATATGCCCTGAGGAGGAGCTGGGCGACCTAAAGGAGCTGGTGCACTAGTAGCCTGAGTCCAAGGTTAAACATCCTTGTTTCCCTGTCTAGCATGCAGGCACTCTTTGATTCCATGACCCGGTTGGCCACAACCATAGCAACCCCTCCATCCAGTTAAATACTCACCAAGATGATTCTTACTACACCTAGCACACTAAGGATAGCTGGGCATGCTACTTACACTATTTTGAGATCTGGACATAGAGGTCTTACCCCACTGTTCTTGTCTATTTTTAGGTTCCAGAGTACTGAAGAAGAAGGTGCAGGCATAGATGAATGATTCAAAAACTGTGAACAATTTCCTCCTCCAAACTTGTTCTGACCATAATTAAACTACCCTATTCTAGCCTTCTTATTAACTCTCTCTCTTTCCCTCATCTTTTCTACCTTAATCTATTGGGCGTGCATTATCAATCTAGGGAGATCCATGTCTCTAATGAGCATAGCATTCCTACACTCCTTAACTACCAACCTAGACACACCGATCACAAACTTACTCATGCTTGACCTAGGGTTAGCCATCTGATCAGGGGAATACTTAGACAACTGGTTAAACTTGATGCAATACTCCTTCTCTATCATTGAGCCTTGCCTCAGGTTTATGGACTCTTCTATCTTAGCTTCCCTCATCTTATGTAGAAAGACCTTGTCTAGGAACGCATCCTGAAAAGTTTGTCAAGTTATGGAAGCTGCATTCTCTCCTCTACTCTTCTTCCACATCACTACCCAATCATAATAAACATCCTTCAGCCTATAGGATGCATATTATACACTCTCCTCTTCAGAAACATACATAATTTGGGTGATCTTTTTCACCTCATCTAGATAGAGTTGTGGGTCCTCACCTGCCTTCGACCCAAAGAACTCCGATGGATTTATCCTCATAAAATCTCAAATTTTGGCTGTAGCTAAGTCCCCATATTGCTAAGGTAGGGCTGCAGCCTGATGATTACCCTAAATGTTAGCTGTCACAGCTTGGGCTAGTGCCTAAAAGGTAGCCTGAAACTCTATATGTGACACATTCTCATTCAAAGGATATGCGGGCTAAGGTGGTTGGTTATCATTTTTACATGCATTAAATCGATGAGGAGGTATTTTTTGTCATGTGAAAGCATGAGTTAGAAGTAGATAGAGATACTGAATGCATGATAGATCATGAAAGAAGAGATGTTTTCCTAAAATGCTCCATAGCCTTTTGCTCATAGATGTGGTGCACTTCATGCCGATGATCAAGACTCTACGTAACGTGGCTTGTTTGAATCCCTAGGACTCTCTAGATCTTAGGCTCTGATACCAAGTTGTTAATGCCCTAAAATCTGATTCTCGAGATGCCACACGGTGCTCCAAACTACAAGTAGGTCTGAGCTAACCCTGGCTGCCTTTTCTAAATCTAAATCTCAAATTTGGAAAGGTATGAATGAAAAATCATAATAAATGCAAAAATTGTCTAAATTATCAAGGTATATCTAAATCATACTAATCTCAAAAGTCTGGTAAAGCAAATACTAAAAATCTGAATACTGTAACTGAGATCTAAAACTGAATCTAGTAGTCTGACAAACCTCTACTAACTGAATCTAGAGAGTCACTGGGATAGGCTCCCAGCTAACTTAACTGTCTGAAATATATATGAAAATATCTATTAATAAACTAAAAATATGAATAGTAAAGTCCCCGAACTATGAGGACTCACTAATTGCAGAGATGTAGATGAGTTGCTTGGAAATCACTCATGCTGCTAGAGCTGAGCATCTGAATCTACATTATGATACAAAGTAGCACATAGACATATATGTGGATTAGTACTTTGATGATGTACTGAATATATGGGGGTGAATAAAATAAGTGAGAAATATCATCACAAGTTATAAAATCATGCATGCTAAATGTAAATGACTCATGTAGGATTGAGTAAAATCTGAAATCTGAGGATCATAAATCATAAATAATAGAGCATATAATGTAAATCTTATGAGCCATTACACTTAGTTCTAAAATCTACATTTCTGTTCTTAATTTCAAATCATATAGGCTAAGTGAAATCTGAAAACTTATTCTGAAAATCTTTACTTTTAGGGAGGTTCTCTTAACCGACATAAACCATGTGAGCTACATGGAATCCAATGTCTTGACCTCCTAAGGAAGAAACCTCATGTTAGAGAGAGCTGTCATACTCTTGTCAGGGAGTATAACCTAATCCAGGTGATCAATTACAAGATAAGTGTATCATCTATATAGAAATGGGAATAATCTGAGTCTGTACCTACGTTGGCTATGTAGTTCTATGGAAGATAGGGCACGCTAATCCCACACTTTCCGCTCGGTGCTAAATACTATTCCCTTTTAAATCTGTATGCTCAAACCATTAGAAATCCACTTTTTAAAATTAACTTAAGGATTCATATGGAAAACCAATCATGCTTTATATGAGTAAATATGTAATTAAAGCTAATTCTAAGTTCTATAAACTGTAACAATCTTTAAAGTTGATTCCAAAGCTAAACCAATGATCAAAAGACCAAAGATTTACTGAAAGACTATAAATAATCTATTCATAAGATGCTTAAAGCATCATCTTTCTTAAAATAATAATATTCAATCTTGCGATAGTAACCCGTGCATCAATCTCATATTAAATCATCATAATAATCATGCTTAATAATGTAAATATTGATAAAACAACTCAAAATTTGGAAATTTCAGAAATATGCATGAAAATATGAACATGAGCATGGAAATCAACTTCTAAATCATTGAAAATATCATAAACTTGTAAATAACAATAAAGAGTATAAATCCTAACTTGAATTTCATGGGAAATCATAGAAAATTTAGTAAATTTGAATTTAAAAATAAGTTTTGGGCACAAGGACGAAAGGATTGTCCTTGTTCAAAACCCCACATACCTTAATTGATGATCTTTGATGAAAAGCTTGAATCTTGGATTCCAATAAATGCTTTGAAGATAAATTACTAGAGTTCTTGTGTTGGGGATCCTCAATCTTAAATTTCTTTGAAGAATTAATGGAGAAATTTGTATTTCTTGAGGAGGAAGCTTGATGAACTAGGATTTTTGTTGAGAGGGATTTGATGAAAAGTGGATGTAAAGTGCTTTGAAGGAGTTAAATTCATTGTTTAGGACGGATTATGGGCTGGGGGATTTACCAAAATGCCCCTCTTAAACTCATAAACAGAACTAAAAAATGACCAAAATCCTGACTTTTGGCCTCGGCGCGACACGCCACTATCACACCAAGCCACTGAAAATTGCCAATTGGGAATAAACATGGTGGTGCAACGCGCCAATATCATGAACCCTTATTGGAATTGGACAATTGGGAATTTGCCCCTCTCCATGACCCGCCAATATCATGGAGGGCCACTGAAAATTGACAAACATCATTTAAACCTTCTCTGCGATGTGCTAATGACCAAAATGATGGTGTTTTACGACTAGAATGTAAAATAGCCATAACTCCTTCACCGAGTGTCGGATTTAGGCAAATTTGGTATCAATGGAAATGTTATTCAATTTCCCATGCAATGAAAAGTCTAAATCTAAGGAATTCCCCTTGAAATAAATAGTATTCATTTCAAAAGCTATTCCTTAACATTCTAGAGACTAATTTAAGCTAAGAAGGTATGGGGTATTATAAAGATGCTTCTCGAACTATGATTGACTCGAGCCCTCGAATCAAAAGAATTCATCACCTGCTGACTAGAAGTTGCGAACTATCTGATTATGATATGTGTGCTACAACTTGTACCTATATTATAAGATAATGTAGCACATAGACATATATGTGGATTAGTACTTCTGGAATGTACTGAGTATGTGGGGATGAATGCATAAGTAAAACAGTAACTCAATATTCATATAAACTTTTAAATGATGCATGCCAAGTGTAAATGACTCACTTTGATCTTGAATAACTGAAAGCTGAAAATCATAAATCATGAATAATAAAACATACTATATAGATCTTGTGAGCCATAACACTTAGTTCTAAAAGCTGTACTTTTACTCTTTCTTTTTAGGAGAAGTGTAGAATAGGTAGAACTGAAATTGGATATACTTTCAAATCATGATGCTAAATGTAAAAATACTCACCTGATCATACGTAAACTAAAAGCTGAAATCTCATTGATAATAACTTATGTAAAACAATATTTGAATAAGACTATGAGCCTTTACACTTAGTTTCTAAAATCTTTACTTTTAATATTTCTTGTAGGAGATTCTTTTAACCAACAGAAACCATGTGAGCTATCATGGAGTCCAACGTATCGCACCTACGTTGGTAGGGCTATCCTAACCTTGCCATCATAATAGAACCTAATCTAGAGTGACCACTATACTGAATCCACTATGGGCATAAAATCCTACAGTGGCACGTAGTTCTGTGGCACGAGACCTTGGAATCATACCCAACTCGGTGCTAAATACTACTCGGATATTACTTATATACTCTTTCTTTAGGAAATCCACCTCAAAATAGCATAAAGATTTATAATGAAAACCAGTTATGCATCTCTTTGCTCTAAATTATGATCAAAACAAATAAATGTGGATTCCATCTCTTAGCTGAGGATCAAAAGATTCATTTTTCTTTAAATATTGGTATAAAACCATCAAATAAAACTTAAGAGCATGATATTATGGAAATCTCAATAGTTAAACTTAGGGCTTAAAACCCATTCTTTAAACTCAAGTCAATTTATAACAAGCTTCAAGCTTAATAACAATCTCGAAATACTTCAACAATATCAAGTCAAGATAGTGCAATCTCATGCATAATAGAAATCTCATAATTTAAAACATAAACATAAGCACTTGTTGATAAACTTAAAACTTTAAATATCATGATAATCACATACTTCAAGAATATAGAAACTTGGGTATGAACCCTACTTAAAAAAAAGTAAATAAATTCTCAAAATTATGTAATTTAGGCTCAAGAGTTAAAGGATACCCTTGTTCATAACCCCATATAACCTAATAGACTTGATTTAATGGAGAAATCTTGACTTTGAAATCCTTAGAGATAATCTTGAAAGCTTTCTTAAAATTCTTGGATGACGGAACTTAGATTCTTTATTTTTCTTGAAGAGGAGACTTGAATTGCTAGATCTTGGGAAGAAATCCTAATCTTATTGTTCTTGAAAGTGGAGAGGATTAATGGAATCTAAAAATAATAAGTTATGGCTAATAATGCATAATAATGCTTTAGTCATGGGAGAGGTAGGTTTTGAGGTGAGGAAAAGACCAAAATACCCCTCCAAAGCTGAATAAGAATTGCTGAAATTTTTTGTTGATGATGTAGTTGATAGCTTATAAATTAGTTTATGGATTATCAACATAAGTTATCAACCCATAGATAGACTTGGACCCTTTCTATTTAAGGGTGACAACTTGGTTGATAGGTCATCAGTTAATGGCTTATCACCTCAAGTTGTCACTTTGTAGCTGAGACAGTTAAGGTTGACGATGAGGATGATAGGTCATCACTTAGTTGATGATTTATCACACCAGGTCATCACCTTGTAGCTGGAGTTGATCATATTATGGTTAAGGATGATTACTTGGTTGATAGGTCATCACTTTATTGATGGTTTATCACCTCAAGTCGTCACCTTGTTGACAGATGGACATGCTGAGGAAAAATGATTGTAAATTTCCACTCTGATATCGGATTAAGGTGAAACCAGATACATTGGAAAGCTGACTCTAAAATATTTCAATTGATATACAGTAGGATACATGAATCAATATGTTCTAGTATATACACTCATCTAATTTGATCCTTATAGGATCGAATACAAAAACTCAATCGATAAAAGTGTTCTTGACTCAGCTCTAAGTGCTTCCTATGAACAGTTTTTTACCTTTTAAGCACTATTCTCACTAGGATAATGATCATGACACATGTATTTGAATCTAAATCATGGGATTAGAGTTTATAGATGTAGGAACGACGGATCAAATTCTAGTACAAAAATACGGGGTGTTACAAACATATACCAATTATAGTTCTAAGTTATTTATATGATTTAGGACCTTGTATATCCATTAGTAATAACTTTAGATAGTATATTTCTCCTTCAGTTGGATGACAGCAGCCAATACGTCCAATAGCATAGCCTTATTTTCTGCGTGTCCGTATTTTATCACTGATTGACCAGACAAAGTGTTGTTGGAATTCTTTGTATAATAAATTAAGTTCTATGGCGTGTCTATTTGTTTGATTCATTGCGAAAAATTCTGTTGGCATTGTTCTTTTATTTCCTGGATTGTTCAAAATTGAACTTAATTTTGCAGTCGTTTTAAAAGAGATAAATTATTGGTCTTGAAGATGTAGTTGGAGCTAAAACACATTTGGATTCATTTCACTAATAGGAAATTCAAACAAACGCCAAATAGCTTCTGGTGGTGATACCCATCTACCTGTATGATACTCTTTTATTTCATCTATTTCTGTATTAGTTTCATTACTTTTAAGATTGAAACTTATTTTATCATGACCTTTGCAAATGTATTTGTATATATATTTAACGACTTTAATATCTGCACAAATTTCAACATTTATGTGACAGTTAAATTTAGTCAGTAGATTTGAATTGTATGGTATGACCCATGAATTGTCAAGATATTGAGTTCTATCATTTACAAATTTTCTAGTGTCTCGTCTTCTATAAATTAGGTATGAATTTTTCCCTTTAGATGTTTCATTTGTGTAATTTTTAGGGTATTTAAATTTACCAGTTCCTTTTATTTTCATGCATGAATTTTTAAGATTTAAACTTCCGCAAGGACCATGCATCATATGTTTAACAATGAAAGAGTGTAAATATTCATTTGTGTCAGCATCAGGTATTTCAGCACAAACGATTTTGTCATAAGCCTCTATAATTAATTGCTTATACCCATCCTCAAGTATAATAAGAAAATGAGCATGAGGAAGACCTCTTTTTTGAAATTCTATAGAGTACATATAAGTAACAACTTTTTTGAATATTTTTGTTTTAACAATATCCACTTTAGTTCTTCCACTTTTGCTTTAAATACTCGACTTATTAAATCTGGTCTATGTTGTATTTCATCAGTTGTTAGCAACAGATGTTCTATTTCAGGCCATGAGGGGTTACATGTTATTGTTAAGAAGACATCCATATTTTCAAAATATTGTACTAATGCAATGTCGTCCATGTATCTACGTCGCGTATTTTGTGGACACCCTAGAAAGCTATCAGGCAAGAATGTTTTTCGGCTGATATTTGAAATTTCTCCTTATCCTACTCTTTGTAGATCAATTATCCCTATTAATATTTCAATTTGAAATAAATCTTGGTTAAATAAAATGAAGTCCAATCTTCGCATTTCGAGTTTTATCTATTGATCTACCGAATATTGTTGGAATAATCTTCCAGAATGTAATGTGTTGTTTTCTTCATTATCTCTAATTTAAATTTTGTAACAATAATATTCATGACAAGAAACAGTATTCTTTTTTTGTCATTCTTTTTGTAAAATTCTTTCTTCAATATTAAGGTATCCATCAATGGAAGACATGTTTGTGACAAGTGAAAGTTGTTCATGTTTGTAGGAAGAACGATTTCTAGAAGAATTATTTGGTTGCAAAATCTTTTGTATACCACAATGCCATCAATTTTCACCATATGAAAATAAAAAAGGGTATAGTAAGGAGTCGTAGCAACCACAGTAATAGTGAATCAATTGGTTACTATTACTATGTGTGTGAACACGAATATGTGGTATGGAAATAGGACTATTCAATTCTTTGTCAATCCATATAGCTGTTACTTATGATACATTGGGTAAGTTGTATGTTCGTTGATCCAAGCTAGAATCACATTTAAGTGCAATATAAAAATTAGACAAATTTGAAACATGTGTTAAAGATTTCAAAAACTGAGAGTATGGATTAATTCGCAGAATATCCACCACGTTTTCAATAACATATTTGTCTAGATTTTTTGAGAAGTTCATTCTATTTGCTTTCTCATTCTCATTATCATAGAAATAAAGTTGTAAATTTTTGCGCTATTATCCACAACTGTGAGGTAGGTAATAAATTGTACATTTATCCTTGTACCTTAAATGTGTAGGTACCTTTAGTCATATTTGCCAACTTCTTATCATAATTTATGCCAAGTGAAGTAAAGGCAAACATGTTATTATATGTTCTAATTTAAGTACAAAAATATTTAAATTCTTTAGAGTGATCGTAATAAAGATGCTTTAATGCAGGAGGTAGTTGGCGTGAAACTAATTTTATGGAACCATTGTTACAACAGAAGTTTGGAGTTTTGTATTGAAATCTTTTGGCTTCACAAAATTTATAGTTTGAAATATTTTTTAAAATAGTACGAGAGCAGGGTAATTGGCTGATATTTCAGCAACCCATCTGTGTTGCTTTGTGTCCTGCTACATTAGATTCGTGAAAGTTAAACATAAATGGTGGTAGGAAGTGACAGTGAAATTTGATTTAACTAACCATCTTTGGAAGTAGAAGGTTTATCCTTAATATACAAAACAGGATGATGAAGAATCACGTTGTCGGGTTCTAAAGAAGGAAATGACGGATTAGAAGCGCTAGCAGTAGAATTTTCTGAGGTAGCCTTCTTTTTGGAAGCATATTGCACTCTTCGTCGTTCAAGAAGTGCCTTTTTTTGTTCAGATAGAATTTCTCTGTGAGCAACTTGACATTGAAGATTTCTCTCTATTTGGTTATCAGTCATCTTTCTTTTTATTTTAGACATTTGACTTCAAAATCTTTTTGTTTTATAGTTTTTCCTTGCTGTTATTTTCCTTATTCCTACATACAAAGCGTATGCTTAGACAGTAGGGCTAAAAATGAAATAGAACAAATTTACTTTATGTGATTGGAAACATAACATCATAGTGTGCATTGAATACTAAAAATCAGAACAACAAGACATCTAATTTGAGTTAAAAGAAGGGAAGAAACCACAAATACAGAAACAGGTAAAGGGACAACATGAAGATAATCCAGCAAAGCTTGTTAGAACAACCTGAAATGAAAGTTTTAGAGAAAAAAGAAAAATTGTTCAAACAACAACACATGCAAAATAAAAAATCAATAAAAGCGAAAGTTTATGCAACTGATAATTGGTATGAAGAAGAAATTATTGAACCAAACAAGGAAAAATATCACTCTATGTTTAAGCTTTATCCATGAGACAAGCAATAATAAAATATCTGAATTAGTGAATTTCTTCGGTTCAAAGTAAAGTGTCTAAATTTTTATACACTTCTTAATTGATTAAAATTGCAATCACATAGTCTGGAAGAACAAATTACATAGAAGAAAGCAAAGTCCACAAAAGTCCACAATTTGTGATCCTACAATTGTGGGATTACACTAAATATATTAATGTTACGTTGATAGTATGATAGCCTTTAATTATCACTCTGCCAATGGAAAATGATAAGATCGCTTTTATAGACACAATTTTGTTTCTTTTTTCCTAAAAGAAATACTACTTCCTTGAGGTTGGAATTGGACCAAATATCACATTGCCGCCATTAAAAGGTTGTTGGACAGTCATATCACAAGAGTTCATGGTTACTCTATAATTTTTGGGTGTCTTTGGAATGTAAGTAAAAAAAGATGTTTTAATAACTCCTCAACTCTAAACAACTCAAACATTAGCAGTAACAACAACATACCAGTGTAATCCCACAATCAGACTACTACTATACCAAATGATCCCCATAAGTGGCCTTACTCCCATAAGTTTATGCTTATACTGGCTTAAATCAGATTCTAAAAACGATCGGCAATGGTAGCATTGTTTGCACCTCCAACCACAAGCAGTAGAGCTAATACAGTTGTACCAAGCATAAATCCTTTTGCAGCTTCCAGCCTATGTTTAGATATCCGGGATGAAGAACAAACAGAGACTACTAATAGAAGAGCAGTTAATGTAGCAAGAGTATCAGGAAAATGGAATGCAAGGGCATCTAGGATTTTCCTAGGCGCAGCCATACTAATATGAAAGCAAGTATACAATCATAAATGATATAACAGTTGTGCAAATTTCAATATGGTAATGAAAACATTACCTACTAACTAAAACACTATACAACAACACAAATAAAGAGTTCGCGCATGAAAGCTACAACTACAAAGAAAGGAAAACAAATAAGAATTGAAGACTATCAACATTCTTTATTCAAAAACTGGTCCTATAGGTTATAATGGTATTAAAAAATAGGAAAAAAGAGCTAACTTTTTCCTCAATCTCAAAATGTACAACCCGGATAAGGTGTGTAATGTGTAATATTATTACTTTTACAATTTAATTAAACAAATAAGAATTGAAGACAATCAACATTCTTTATTCAAAAACTGATCCTATACGGTTATAATGGTATTAACAAATAGAAAAAAAGAGCTAGCTTTTTCCTCAATCTCAAAATGTACGACCTGAATATGATCTGATGTGTAATATTGTTAATTTTACAATTTAATTGGGTGTCATTACATTTCTTTAACATATTTGGTGATTATTTTAACATAATAAGCTAAATAATATGAATTAATAAAAGCACAATCGTCAATGTAACACCCCAAAATAACAATAAAAGCCACAAAAACAATATCAGTAACCTTTTCAAGGCAACAATAAATAAGACTACTTGTTCTCTGAATAAGTAAAGGTGAAACTCACTAATGATATCAAGGAAGAATATAGAGAAACCAAAAGTAACTTGTGAATGTTATCCATAAAAGTAAATGAACACATCATTGTTGGCAACTAAATTTACTTTTAGATACCAAAATTATAAAAGAACACCAAAGAAGGTAAAGATTTCTAAAAATAACAAACTTAGAAAAGCAACAAGAAAAAAGGCAATCAAGAAGAGCTATACAAGTTGACATCTAAGCAATGTATGTAAGAACAAAATACAATTTGTAAGACCAGATAGACTATGTAACATCATTAGGAAACATGCAGAAAAGTAAATTACCATTACAAAAGGATCAATGGAAGCTAAAATTCATCTAGTTTTTATCCTTAAGACAGACATTGATCTAATCAATGTTCTCAGATTCGCAAAAACCAAATTCATGTGTTATTGTAGTGATCCTTTTTTGTTTTTTTTTCAACTTTTCTTTATCCTCTTATAGGTTGGTCTTTTCTTGTGATCTCACTACAAAGTTCTACACTTTAGTGTTTCACTTCTAAGAACCTTAAATTTAGTACTGGTGAGTAACCACAACTAATATCTTAGTGATTTTTAGTCCGAGCAACTCAAATAATTTTAAGTAACATGAAAATATTATAAGTTGCGGTAAAAGAGGGAGGCAAGAGCTTCAGAAGCATTTAACCAATAATTCATCACATAAGGTCATCCAACAATACTACAGTAGTAATTCCAAAAGAAGTTTGAAAGAGAGACATAGCTTGCACCAGTCTTGGATCCAAGAAGCATTACATGTTACCACTGACAATGAATTACTTTATCATGCCTCCCCGTTATTTTCAATTAACCTATTAATATCCATATATAAACTAAATAGAAATTAAAGTACTTAGTTCAGACATGAAGTTTTAATAATTAAGGTACCTAATCTAAATGAGACCTAAAATCCTTCCTCTTACGTCATGAATTATTCCGCTTACTTAAGTCTATCCATCTACTTTCTGATAACCAACATGAGGAAAGGAGTAAGGCCTCTCTTCTTAAGCATTACATCCAGTTAGGAATTTATGTTAGCAGTTAATATCCTAATCAACCTCTCATGACCAATAAAACAAAAGCCTATGTATATAGGACTCATCAAATTAAGGATGTTTAGCAGCAACTTTGCCATAGAGAAGAGCATTAGTTGTTATGTCATATTCATTAACTAATCTTGGGGTTGGTTTGTAGAGTCTGAGGTACACTTGTTGTCCCAGATATTTTCTATCCCACATAGCTAATCTCAAATTCCATATTCCTTAGTTGCCCAAGGACACCAATAGGGTTGTCCAAGACTTAGGAGGTTGACTTTTTGATCCCTTGGTTGAGACATTTGTGACTTGGTTTTAAGTATAGAACACAAGTCCTGAAAACAATGTCGTGGTGAGCCTGTTTGAAAAATGTTGGACAAACATTTACATTTGGTCAATCCTAAGTTTAAAATTCCGTCTGAAAGTCTAGTGGACTCTAATTTATAACTCGAGTCTTAAAAGGCTAGACAAGTTTATAACTTCAATGATTATAGGTAAGGAGAACTACTGAAAGCAAGAAGGAACAAAAACTACCGACAGAAAACAAAGACACATTTAAGAATTTAACACGAAAGTACAATGTATCATTGTATTCTATAAATAGTGTACCTTTATACTATAGTTTTTCTCTCCATCTATGATTTTGACTGTTAATATTGAATAACAAATTTCCATTTAATGAAGGGAAAAGTATAATCACTAAAATTAAACAACATAATAGAAATAACTATGTGAAAGAAGGCAAAGCTCAAACCACTTGGAAAACTAATATAACTGCACTTAACTGGTCATAATTAAGAAAAGAATCATAGTAATAATGAAGGATATTAAAGAATTATAAGAATAAGAAAATGTAATCTTATAATACAAATATTTTTAGTCTTTGTTTAGAGCACATGCAACCACAAAAACTAATCAAAGAGCAAACAACCACTAAAACTAAAACACAAATCAATATAAAAACATAATCTCAATACATGAAAGATCAAAAAATCAATAAAAATGAAAGTTAATCCAACTGATAACCAATCCGAAGGAACAATTATGGGAAAATCAGGAAAAAATATCACTACTTCTTTAGTCAGTCTTTGTTGATAAAACATGCAACTATAGCCCAAATACATGCATAATAACAATAGAGAATAAAAATACAAACAACTTCTAAAAAATAACAGAATTCACTGGAAATATATAGAAAATGTAGAAAATAAAAGAGAAAGAATACTGTAGCAAACACTTGAAAGATTAATAGCACAATCGTTTTTGAGTTGTTTTCCCAAAACCCAGACAAAATTCACTACAATTAGACAAACCTTACTTATATATACAGGAATTTTACAGGAATTTTAATACATTTTTTAGCAGGTGAGAACAAATTTTCTTTGAAACATGTTTTTTGCTGTGAAGATGGGTAAGAAATGAATTTAGCAAAGAAAAAAGCAAAGAGAAAATGGAAATGAAACCAATGAATTTGGGAAAGTAAAAAAGCAAAGGGAGAAGACACATGGAGGTATAATTACAACGTAGACATTATTATTGATTGTTGGTGTTATTTATGAAAACACCCTTGGTATTGGTGTTATTTATGAAAACACCCTTGGTAGTACACCAAGCTTCACTTATATATAAGTGTACTAGTGGAGCCGTGCCCATGCTATGCACGGGCGAAAATATGATGGCAAATAAAATAGTTATGTTTCATAATATATGGTATATTGAGTTATGCTTCATAGTATGTGGAACAAAGATTACATTATCATGTTGTTATCTTGTGAAAGTATTACATATAACCATTTGTTGGTACAAAAAATGTCAAAGTTCAAAGTTATTGGCACAAGAGTATGGTATATTGTTGGTTGGTTATAGAAACAATATTTTCTTGAAGATAGTGATGGAGAATTAAGACCATCTTTTGTGAACTGAAATTCTTAAACGCCTTCTTCTCTAGGTGTTGTGTTGCAACATCACCTTTAACATCTGCCTATTTCACTACCAAAAAACCAAAGTACGTTAATACACCTTATACTGAAAACTTGTGAAACCATATTAAATGAACAATAATTTTGGACAATTCCATTATTCAGCTACGTGATGAAGTAAGACAGATGGACCAAATTAAAAATATTGATTAAAATTTGTTCCTGAGCGGCAAGCAGAAAAAGAGAGAGCAAAGCTCTCCCAAATGGAACAAATTTTAGAACAATTGCATAATGGACTATTTGGAGAAAATATCCAAACTGAATAGTTAACCATGACATTCCAATATAAACTTGACATCACCAAGGTTTCAAGATGAACATCACCAAAATGGACCAAAGATTCACTTTTTTCCCTAAGTTGTTTACATAATATATGAAGGTGAAAAGACATGATTTTTACCTCTTTGAACTACTTATTTTTCTGGCATATCACAGCACCATTAACCACCATTCTCCTTCCTCTTCTCATCTAAAAAGGGTCCAAAAAAAGAAAAGAATAAAAGGGGAAAATACAAACAAATACTATTTATAAAATCAGGCAAACGTTAGGATATACACAAGGTAAAAGAATAATAGCAACATAATTAAAATTGCAAGAAAAGATAGAGAAGAGAAAGAAGTGGAATTTTACAAATCATATTATTGTGATAATATTCAGTCTTCCTTTGTCAAACTTACTGTACCAAACACCACTTAGCTAAACATTAGGACATACCAAACACCAGTCCGCTAAATATATTCTTCATCTTCCTCTGCTGAATGAAACTCACTTTATTGCTAACTACATAAGTGGACAGAAAGC
Organism: Capsicum annuum; assembly: GCF_002878395.1. Lineage (NCBI taxonomy): Eukaryota > Viridiplantae > Streptophyta > Magnoliopsida > Solanales > Solanaceae > Capsicum > Capsicum annuum. The sequence goes on from NC_061111.1 coordinate 46,381,930, forward strand.
AGAAACTACGACATTAGCTAGGCAAAATCATATGAAGCCTGTTTCAAAGCCCTCCAAAGAGACACTACTCTTAGAATATCCCCATAATCAAGCTATTTCATCCAGAATAATGGTACCTTAGCAAGGACCTCCTAACCAATCTCAACCCAACACAAATATTATTCCATATCAACCCGTCCCTAACTATACAATAGAACTTTTGTTCCTAGACCTAGGGTTCTTTTCATACCAAAAATAACTAAAAAAACCCTCGAGGAAAAGAATCTATGGTAGATGAAGCTTATTTTTCTATCCACCAATGCAAACCTAAGACATATTTGCCACTGCTCGCACTTAATACCATAGTGAAATCAAAATACCAAATAAATCATTAGTTTAATAATTAAAAACCAATATTAAACCATCATTAACACAATTCCTTAAAAAACAAGAAAATCAAACCATCATTAGCACAGTTCCTAGATGAGTTTAGATGAGTTTAAAATAGTTAATACAATTAGCATCACTTGGACGAATTTGTAAGGTTAACTGTAATACCCTGTATTCTTTCTATTTCAATTCAGTTCAAAAAAGGCACACCAGAGACTTAGGACCTGAAAATTTTAGCAAAGTGTTCGTGATTTAGTCTCATATTTGGCCTTTAAACTTTAATGATTTTATTCTCGACCTTCCCAACCTTGGAATGTCAATTTCTAAGTTGTTTCATGATCAGGGTAGTCCATAGTATCTTCAGGGTGAGTTTTGGAATATTCAGAGAAGATTGGGGAATGTGTGGTTGGACAAAATAGAACATCGATATGATATAGATGCATTGCATCGGTGGCCGCGTCGGGTATGCAACACGATGTGTCACTGATCGCATCGGTACCCAATTTTTGTATTGTTAAATAATGGGTTTATGGGGTCAATTGAGTCATTTACCCTCACCCAAATCTACTCAAACATACAATTTTAGCCCCAAATAGCATAGATGCTTCATTATTCAACTTTTTCTTCTCCAAGAACAAAACCCTATCTCCAAGAATCAAGAACAAAACCCTAGCTCAAAGAATCAAGAACAATTCCATAACTCTAACTCCAAGAAAGCCTATAATCCAAAGTTCCAGGTATAAGAACTTCAAGAACACCATTCGAGATTCAAAAGTTCAAGATTTTACATTCAATTCATCAAGCAAGGTATGTGGGGTTATGAACAAGGATCGTCTTTCATCCTTGTGCCCAAAACTAATTTTTAAAGTTGAATTTGCATGAGATTATATGTTTTACAGTTTAGGGTTCATACCCAATTATCATTATTTAAAGATGTTGATGTTACAAGTGATTAAATGTTGAATTTCATCTCTAATTTTGCATGTTTATGCGTGTGAATTGATTTTATATACATTAAGGGTTGAATTTAACTATCTTGACAAAAATTATGTAAGCATTTCAAGATGTTGATTATTGAGCATGACTTTGTTATAATTTGACCTGAGTTTGAGACATGGGCTTTAAGCCCTAAGTAAATGTATTGATATTTCAAGAAAATGATGCTCTTAAGCATATTATGACTAGCTTATATTCAGATTTTTCAGAAAAGATTTGATCTTTTGATCATCAGTTAAGTAATAGAATCCACTTTATAGTTTTATTACAGTCTACAAAAAATAGATTAGTTTTGATTACAGTTTAAAATAGACAGATACATAATTGGTTTTTCATCACAAACCTTTATGCTAGCTTTTAAAGTGGATTTCCTACAGATTAGGCATATAAATTAAAGGGAGTAGTGTAATTCCCTGGAAAATTTTTCGTTGAAATTTCTTATTTCGTCAAAATAAGAAATTTAAATTTCTTATTTTATAAATAAACAAGAATCAAACTTTGTTTATTCCCATGTTCTATTTTCCTATTCCCTCTTCCGAGATCATAAAGTTGGCAATTGATGTATTCTAAGGGTAGCTAATCCTTAAAATAGTTAAAACAAGAATAAAAAAGCAACCAATAATGATAATAAAATCAAAAAACTTAATTCAAAACAAAAGTAATCATGATCACGGCCTTAACCTCAGATAGGTAGTTTTACCCTTTAACGGAAATATTTATCATCTAATCCCTTGGATTGATGATACAAACCATGAAAGAAAATAAAGTAAAGAGATATAAACCCTAAAAGAAGTGTTGAGTAGCCCCCACAACAAATCCAAGACGTCCAAAAGTGATAAAAAAACATTTACAAAGTTGTATTTATAGAAATAGGGTAAGCCCAATCCGTGTTGGCCAAGGAATCAACGTGCAGTCCAGGGGTGAAATAGACCATACGTTGCACGTTGTATTTCATAGAAATGGAGCATAATATTCACACATATCGCTCGTACACACTGTTTTGGGTCCCTTATGAGTCTATTTATGTGTCATAGGCACACAGATATATTTTCATGCGCCCTCACTCTCCCAATACATTTCAGGTGTCCAAATTTGCGTCATGCTGTGTTTTGTGCTTCTGTGATCCATTTCAAGCCTTTTTGAGTTGTTTCCACTTGATTTGAAGCTTGTAAATCCTTCATATATAATTATAAACCATTCACCAAGCATATAATATCATTAAAAACCACAATTTAGAGCTCAAACTAACACGACATCCGAGATGAATAACTAGAAACACGCGCTAAGCATAGTCTTCATTCACTTTGAATTCTAACTTATTTTTTTGACTCTTGTCTTGATTCAATTGACCCTTGAACATTACCAACAAATTTTTTCACATATAAATACACAATAAAAACCTTAATAACTCATTAAACACGTTAGAACCCAATACAATAGACTAGAAAAACACCTAGCTCAAGCTAGTCACACCAGTTTTCTCGGTTGACTTCTACATGATCAATTTGAATAAAAACTTGTGAGAAAACACTATTAAATGTTTTAAACACATAAATGGACACTTATATTCATATTTATATCATTATCACCACATTAAGCACATGAATCATCCTCAAAACAAGGATAAAAAGGCTAGAATAGCAACCTAAAATGCATAAATTCACCCAACATCAGAGTGGGAGGGTAATTTAGTGTCAACCAAGAGTCATTTTATATCCTATCTCAAAGCTAGAAAATTGATATCAAAAGGGTGTATCTATCATATAGTTCGAGTCAAAGACACTAAGTCTGAGGCTCCAACAGTTCAATCAGTCTGAGTAGTCAATGAGTTTCCTAAAGTTTTTCCAGAAGATTTGCCAGGGGTAACTACCGCTAGGGAAATAGAATTTGGTATTGACCTTCTTCCATATACTCAACCATCTTTATTTCTTCATATCGTATGATTCCAACCGAGCTTAAGGAGTTAAAAGAGCAAATTAAAGACCCATAGATAAAGGTTTCATAAGGCCTAGTGTTTCTCTATGGGACACTCCCATACTATTCGTATGAAATAAAGATGATTCTTTGCAAATGTGCATTGACTATCGTTAGCTGAATAAAGTCACAGTCAAAAATAGATATCCTCTCCATAGAATTGATGACTTATTCGATCAATTGCAAGGTGCAAGTTACTTCTCCAAGATAAACCTTAGATCTAGTTATTATCAGCTCAGAGTCAGGGAATATGATATTCCCAAGACAACCTTCAGAACCTGCTATGGTCATTTTGAATTCCTAGTCATGTCCTTCGGGCTGAAAAGTGCCCCAGTAGCCTTCATGGATTTGATGAACCTTGTGTTCAAATAGTACCAAGATATGTTTGTCATAGTCCTTATCGATGATATTCTTGTCTATTCTCGTAGTGAGGATGACCATGCAGACCATCTTAGAGTTATGTTGCAAAATCTTAGAGACTACTAGTTGTTCACCAAATTCAAGTGTGAATTTTGGCTAAGGTCAGTAGCTTTCCTTTGTCATATCATTTTTGGTGATGGCATTAAAGTTGATCCTCAAAAGACCGAAGACGTGAGAAACTAACCTAGACCTATCTCTCTATCAGACATCAGGAGTTTATTGGGTTTAGCTGGCTATTAAAGAGGTTTATTGAGGGATTTTAGTCCATTGCATCCTCTATGTCTAGATTGACTCAGAATAAAGTTAAGTTTCAATGGTCAGATTCTTGTGAAAAGAGATTTCAGGAGTTGAAGGCTCGAGTCACTTTAGCCCCAATCTTAGCATTACTGGATGGTACAGATGGATTTCTTGTCTATTTTGATGCTTCTAGAGTTGGTATGGATTGTGTTTTGATGCAGAGAGGTAGAGTCATAGCCTATGCCTCTAGACAGCTTAAGCTTCATAAAAAGATCTATCCGAACTATGATCTTGAATTAGTTGTTATTGTGTTTACCTTAAAAATTTAGAGGCACTATCTTTATGGGTTGCATGTTGATGTGTTTACGGACCACAAAAGTTTGCAGTATGTGCTTATGCAAAGAGAGTTAAATCTTCGATAGAGAAGGTGGCTAGAATTGTTGAAGGATTATGACATGAGTGTTTTGTATCATCCGGGCAAGGTTAATGATGTGGCAGATGCCCTTAGTAGACTGTCGATGGGTAGTGTTGTTCATGTGGAGGATTATAAGAGAGAACTAGTTCGGCAAGTTCACCGATTAGCTAGATTGGGTGTGAAGTTGGTTGACTCAGCTGAGGGAAATATTTGGGTTCGGAGTAGTTCTAAATCCTCTCTAGTTTCTGAAGTGAAAGAGAAGAAGGATAAGGATCCTAGTTTGGTAAAACTGAAGGGTTCAGTTAAAGACCAAAAGGTATAGGTTTTCTCCTAAGGGGGGATGGTGTGTTGAGATACCAAAGTAGATTGTGTGTGTCATGTGTAGACAATTTGAGGCAATGAATTATGGAAAAAGAGCATGGTGCACGTTACTCCATTAACCTAGGAGCCACCAAGATGTACCACTATTAGTGGGAAGTCTATTGATGGAGTGGCATAAAGAGATATATAAAGGAATTTGTAGCCAAGTGTGCAACTTGCCAATAGGTTAAGGTAGAGCACCAAAGACTTGGTGGCACATTGTAGGAGTTTGGTATTCCCACTTGGAAGTGGGAAGAGGTGAACATGGACTTTGGGACATGATTACCCCATTCGCGTAGACAACATGATTCGATTTTGGGTTATTATTGACAGATTGACCAAATCATCCCACTTTTTGCCAATTCACAAATCCTACACAGTTGAGGATTATGCTAAGCTATATATCAAAGAGATGGTTAGATTGCACAGAGTTCCCTTATCCATCATTTCATATAGGGGTACTCAGTTTACCTCTCAGTTTTAGAAAGTTTTTCAGAAGGGTCTTGGTACCTAAATTTATCTCAGTTTAACTTTTCACTCTCAGACAGATGGTCAGGCAGAGAGGATCATTCATACCTTAGAGGATATGTTGAGGGCATATTTTCTTGACTTTAAATGTAGTTGTCATGACCACTTGTCGTTGATTGAGTTTGCCTACAACAACAGTCACCATTCTAGTATACAGATGGCCTTGTTTGAGGATCTTTATAGGTGAAGATGTAGATCTCTATTCGGTTGGTTTGAAGTGGGTGAGGCCACTTTGATTGGGATAGATATGGTGTTTGAAGCCATTGAGAAAGTTTAGTTGATTCGAGAGAGATTGAAAGCAGCCTAGAGTCATTAGAAATCTTATGTAGACGTAAGAAGGAGAGATCTTGAGTTTGAGGTTGATGATCTTGTTTATTTGAAATTTCACCATGAAGGGGGTGAAGTGATTTGGCAAAAAGAGGAAGCTTAGTCCCCGATATCTAAGCCCCTATAGGATTTTTAGCCATGTGGAAAAGGTAGCATATAAGCTTGAGCTACCCGAAGATTTGCCATTAGTTCACCCAGTATTCCATGTGTCCTTATTGAAGAAGTGTATGGACGATTTAGCTATTGTAGTCCCTCTAGAAAGCACAGATATTCAGAATAGCCTTTCATAATAAGAAATCCTAGTAGAGATTTTTGATCACTAGATCCATAGGCTAAGGAACAAAGAAGTTCCCTTGGTCAAAGTTTTGTGGCAAAATTAGTTTGTTGAGGGTGCCACTTGGGAAGCAGAAGCAAACATGCGAACCAAGTACCCTTACCTCTTCTCCATAAACTTAGATCCAGCCTAAGGTAACAGTTTTTCTTAACTCAAGTCTTTTTTCCGATCTCAGTTTCAGCCATATAGTTATCTTTATGTCAATTCATGCACTCACAGATTAGTTCAGTCGCTCATTATGTTTTAGATTTAGTCAAGTATTTTTGTTTCAATTTTGCATGCATTACATAGTCTCAGTACCTCAGTATCCTCAGTTTAACTAGTCTCATTCGAGGACGAATATTCTCAAGAGGGAAGATATTGTAATACCCCGTATTCTTTCTAGTTCAATTCAGCTCAAAAGAGGCACACCAGAGACTTAGGACTTGAAATTTTAGCTAAGTGTTGGATACTTAGTCTCATTTTTGACCTCTAAACATTGACGATTTTATTCTTGACCTTCCCAACATTGGAATGTCAATTTCTAAGTTGTTTCATGATCAGGGTAGCCCATAGTATCTCCGGGGTGAGTTTCATAATTTTTGGAGAAGGCTTGGGGCTTGTTTTGTTGGCCAAAAAGGAATGTCGATGCAATATAGACATGCCATATCAGTGGCCACGTCAAGTAGGAAACGCAATACGTCACTAATCGCGTTGCAGTGAGCTATTCAATGCATCGCTGATCGCATTGTTACCCAGTTTCTATGTGTTAAATGATGGGTTTATAGGGGCAATTAAGTTATTTACCCTTACCTAAATCTACCCAAACACATAATTTTAGCCACAAATAGCATAGATGCTTCATTATTCATCTTTTTCTTCTCCAAGAATAAAACCCTAGCTCCAATAATCAAGAATAATTCCATAACTCCTACTCCAAGAAAGCCTATAATCCAAAGTTCCAAGTTCAAGAACTTTAAGAAGAAGCTTCAAGAACACTATTAGAGATTCAAAATTTCAAGCTTTTACATTCAATTCATCAAGCAAGGTATGTGGGGTTATGAACAAGGATCCTCTTTCATCCTTGTGCCCAAAACTAGTTTTAAAGTTGAATTTGCATGAGATTATATGTTTTACACTTTAGAGTTCATACCCAATTATCATTATTTAAAGACATTGATGTTACAAGTGATTGTATATTGAATTTCATCTCTACTTTTGCATGTCTATGCATGTGAATTGATTTTATATACATTGAGAGTTAAATTTCTCTATCTTGACTAGAATTATGCAAGAATTTCAAGATGTTGATTATTGAGCATGACTTTGTTAAAATTTGACATGAGTTTGAGACATGGTTTTTAAGACCTAAGTATATGTATTGTTATTTCAAGAAGATGATGCTCTAAAGCATATTATGACTAGCTTATATTCAGATTTTTCAGAAAAGATTTGATCTTTTGATCCGCAGTTAAGTTTTGGAATCCACTTTATAATTTTATTACAGTCTACAAAAAATAGATTAGTTTTTATAACAGTTTAAAACAGACAGAAGCATGATTTTTTTTTCATCACAAATCTTTATGCTAGCTTTTAAAGTGGATTTCCTACAGATTGAGCATACAGATTAAAGAGAGTAGTATTTAGCACCAAGTGGGAAGTGTGGGTTTAGCTCATCCTACTTCTCCAAAACTACGAGCCAACATAGGTTCATATTACCAGATTATTTCCATTTCTATATGGATGACAAATACAGATTATGATCACTTAGATTAGGTTATACTCCTTGGCAAGAGTATGACACCTCTACCCAACGTAAGGTTTTCCCATAGGGGAACTAGACGTTGGATACTATGCTAGCTCATATAGTGTATGTCAGTTAAAAGAACCTCCCTTGCAGAATAGTTTTTAAAAATATTTCCCTATAGCCTACAGAACAGAGTAATCCTAACATAAAAGCTTTTAGAAACTAAGTGTAAAGATTCATGATTTTATTCAGATAATGTTTTACATAAGTCATTAACCATGAAATTTTAGCTTTCAATTACAGATACATAGGTGTGTCCTTTTACACTTAGCTTACATAAATTAAAAACAGATTAAAAGTACAGCTTTTGGAACTAAGTATTATGGCTCGCAAGATTTATAAGTATGCTTTATGGTTCATGATTCATGATTTTCAGCTTTCAATTATTCAAGCCAACGTGAGCCATTTACATTTAGCATGCATTATTTTATGAGTATATGTAAATGTTGAGATAGTGTTTTACTTATGCATTCACCCCTATATGCTCAGTACATTCCAAAAGTACTGATCCACATATATGTCTATGTGCTACATTGTCTCATAATGTAGGTTCAGGTGCTCAGTTCCAGCAGCATTATTGACCACGAGCATCTCTAACTACATCCCGATAGTTGGTGAGTCCTCATAGTTTGGGGACCCAGTGATTCAAATCTTGCTTTCCAGATTAGTTCATTTAGTTATGTTAGACAATTCGAGCCAGTTGGAGTCTGTCCCAGTGATTCTCTAGTAGCAGTACTAAAGGCTTGTCCGACTATTAGATACATTTCAGTTTTGAAGTGTTGGTTGTTTCAGATTTTCTAGTTAAGTATTTCTAGACATTATGTTCAGTTGAACTCAATCCAGTTCAAATAGTATGTCAGCATTTTAGCATATCTTATACTTATATTATTTTTTACTTGGGTCTTCAGAATGAGTAATAGGTTTTCAGTGTTATTT
>NC_061111.1:46693611-46770629 GCF_002878395.1 Capsicum annuum
GCTTCAACTGAAAATCTTTATATTTTCTTGCTTGTAGGTAGGTATCGTCAAGGCAATATCATATTTGTTTTCTGGTTAAGCATCCTATAATAAGGAACATTGACTCTTCTGTCATTGTTCCAGAAAACCAACTTCTAACGAGAACATCATGTTCCTGCCATTCAGTGAACTTAGAATTTGGACTGATTTCTTTATTCTCGTTTTCTACAGTCTCAGATGGAGGGTCGTCCTTAATAATATTGTCAACTTTCAAAGTCTGCATAAGCTAAAAGATTTGTGTCCTCCAAACAAAATAGTTCGAAGGTTTCAACTTTATTGGACAGATTGAAATAAGTTGATGAAGTAAAGCGGGTGAAAGGGTTAAGGTAGTATTAGAGGAAGATGCCATGGCTATTTTGGGACAAAGAGAAACTTCAGGATCTTTTTAATTAACCTTAGCTCTGATACCATGAAGAAATTAATAATATTAAAGCTAATGAGTTAAAGTTTTTCTGCAGTATGTTTTGAAGATACATACATGTGTGTATTTATACACGACAAAGGATCAAAGATAGAGAGTCCTACATGCTATCTATCTGTATTGTTTAAGTCTATCACAGCTATGCTAGTACCACATAATGAGTCCACATACAAGACTAATTAGATAAGATCAAGGAGTCCTAATCCATCTCTAATCATGCTCTCTTTCAATGTTGTAGACTTTTCAAGAGCATACTGCCTTCTTATTATGATTATTTGCTCTTTTTTCCTTTTCAAGAATTATTACATTTGAAACCGATTGATCTACCATGCTTCATACATGCCATAGATTTTGCCGTTCAGAGACATTCAATTTGGAGCATTTACAGCTAAATGTTTTATTAATATTGGATCATCAAATGCTCTTAGCATTTGTACTTGAATTATCTTTTGAATGAAAATTTGATGATAATTCACAACATATTACTTAGTTGCTTATTATCTCCCCTCATGTTATGAAAACTAACATACTTTTCAATTTACTTTAGAGAATCCATCTTTGTGCATCATGGTATATCTATTTATCAAATACCACACATCAAAATTATTAGATGGAATAATTGATTCCTGACTTGAACCAATTGAGAGGGAAGAATTAATCATAATTTTTTATCTAATGCAAATAAGTGTCATTGTGTGCAATAATCATACTTCAAACCAACACATGAGGCTTTGTTCACATAAGCAATGATTCAACTATTTACCGAAGGTATTTAACACCACTTTACTAGCATTTTCAAGATGAATTATTTTGATTACACAATCTGAAAATTATGTTCTTAACTCAATTTATATTGAGCAAGCAACTTTATGAATGTGATCATCTTATATTGATGCATCTTAATATATCACATGACAGGTGAACTGGCCCGTATTCACCTTTTATATTTTTTGAATTTTAAGGAATTCAATCCCAATATTAGTTGGCCCAACCAGTTTATCATGAGAACAAGCAACATTAAAAGTTCATGAAGAATTTTCTAGTTCTTCAATATATGTTTAATATTCAAAATGTACATCTTCGAAATGTAGTATTCATTCATGTCAATTTAAGAACTTTTATACTAGTAAACTCCAAGTTTACCATGATATGTTTTTTTTTTGCTTTAGTAAATTTTAGATTTACTATGATATGAATAGATTTCGGATCTATTACTTTGAAAGTAGATTTCAGAATAACTCCTCTCAATTATTCTACCTCTTTCAGAGGTGGATTGTGATATCATCACAATCAAGTGCACGTTTGTATTGATAAGTTTTACTAAAGATTATCGCATTTCCCTCAGGAAATAAATCTGTGCTTATAACAATTAAAATTCTCATTCCCAGGAATGGAATATAATCGTGCCTTAAGCCTATCAAATTATGATATCTTATAACCTCTTTCAAATTATTGCTAATTCAAGAGCAAATGGAGGTGTGCATATAATATAGAGAATTTTTCTCCAATGTATCTTATAATCATAATAAGCATGTGAAAATATTATCACTTTTGATGATTATTATCCTATTGTCCCTCTATGCTTATATTTGTGCATTCAACCACTTGTCTTCTTTCAGTCATATTATGCACTGCTATCATATTCCTTTCAAGAATGGAGCAAGTTGTCAACTTTCAGATTCATCATATATTGCTATCATATTTACTTCATGAAATAGAGCATGTCAATGAGATATGTTTCATGACTTTTCACCAAACACCCATTATTTTTTGCCTTAGCCATTATAATATCATCAATATGATATATTGAGATTCAAACTCGATATCTTATCCATGTAAGAGCATCTTAGGTTATAACTTGATGGACTTAAACTCAACATCTTATCATCATGGTGCATTGGAGCTTTAACCTAATTTCTTACCCTCTTGATGAGATGGAACTTAAATTTATCATTATATATCTTAACAATATTGTTCTTCACGAAGAAATTTTAAACATAAGTGGTTCCAAACCAATTATTTTTCTCAAATTCAACAATAATTATATCATTAGTAGCAAAAGACAAACAACATAAGGAATTACTAACCTTGAAATTACCTTTAGATTTATAATCTCACCTTGTTTGGCAGAGTCTCGTGTTGATAACGTGTTATGATAGAGTAATTCTTAGTTCTCTAGAGAAATTCTTGAGGGGTAAATTACAATGAAGGAAAACTCATTATTTATATGGGAAAACTAACCTTGGGTTTCTAACTTTTTCGTAAATAGACATTCACTATATTTGGTAAAGTGAGCATTCACTATAAATGGTAAAGCAGACATTTACTATATATGGTAATATATTTATAACACAATTCTCAATTTTTATTAATCTTTTACTTTTCATCAAAATTTTAAATTCAAACTTTGATAATAAATAAAATCCTAATAATTTTTTTTATTAATGAGGCATCCACGACATAAATCTAGATTAAAATTCATAACCTGTTATAAATGTATTTATATTATAGTGAATGTCTATCAAGACTATCGATAAGATCTATCAAGGTCTAGTTGATATCTATCGGGATTGAAGTATCTGTCTTTTAGTCAGAAATTAGAAGTATTTTCCCCTATAAATAGAAGGGGGTTTGTTCATTATATCCTCAATCTTATGATCTCTCATCCCTCAAGAGTAATAAAGAAGTCTCTCCTCTTCTCCCGTTATTTATTCTTGTTCTTGTTTTATATTTCATAACACGTTATCAGCACGAGACTCTACCATTTGAAATTTGAAGGCTAAGGTATTATTTTATTTCTTTTCATATAGCTAATAATTTTATAAAACTTGAGTTCGCTGCCTTGAGCAAGAACTACCTCTCATGGGTGTTGGATTCTGAAATCCACCTAGATACTATGGATCTTACAAATGCCATAAAGAAAGAAAATACAACATCTAATCGAAATCATGCTAAGGCTATGATTTTCTTGGGTCATCATATTGACGAAATTCTGGAAATTGAATACCTTAATACTAAGGATCCACTTGTTTTGTGGAATAGCCTAAAAGAAAGATTTGACCACTTGAAGATGGTCATCCTCTCAAAAGCACGATATGAATGCATACACTATGAAAATAAGATGTTGGGTTTAAACCCTATCGATTTGTTGCCTAAGCTGCCTTTATATGGATAAAACAATGAGTTTGAATCTTAATGCACCATATTGTTAATATAAGAGAAAATACAGCAACCCCCCCCCCCCCGAACTTGTCGCCAAAACTTACTTTAGACCCTAAACTAATCGAGTAATTATTTACCCCCCTTAACAATTTTCAAGTGAATTAATTCAACCTCTAAAGCTGACGGCGCGCCTCCCCTTCTTCTTCTTTCCCCACCTTTTCCGTTCAACCTTAATAAAAATACACACACAGAGCAGCCTACGGAACAAAAACTCTCACCCTTTTTCGCAGCTTCACTACTCCTTCACATCACTCAAAAAATGCCTTTCAAGAGGTTTGTGGCTATTGGAAGAGTTTCACTTGTTAACTATGGCAAGAATTATAGAAAGCTTGTCGTTATCATTGATTCCTCACTCAACGATTTTGATAGGTTTAAGCTCATGTTGGCAAAGATCAAGAGGGCTGGTGTGGTGAGACAGGAGCTTGCAAAGCTTAAAAAGGAGGTTGCAGCTAGTGACTCGCATTGATTTAAAAGCAATTTTGGAACTTGTAATTTTACTTTGAGGATTATATTCTACTACCTTTGTTGTTTGCTTTAGATTGGGAGATTATTTTTCTGATCTATGATGAACAAAAGTTATCTGAGAAAGGTGTAATTTGGCACTTTTTGTTCATTGTAAAATTGGCCATTCAATTGTAGAAGTAAATGAGTTGGTGAATTTAATTTTGCATAATTGGGTGAATGAGTTGGTGGATTTGACTGTTAAAAATATGGAGAAAGCTAAAATTGAAGGTTGAAATAATGATGTTTATGGGGGATTTGACTGTTGAAGAAGAAGAAGAAGGAATCGGGGTAGGGGGGGACGCTGTTGAAGAAGAAGAAGAAGAAGAAGAAGAAGAAGACGGGGTATGCTCATTTTGTTTTCTTTGTCCATTCCAACTTGGAACTCTATAATTGGTTATATATTGATGTTGTCATTTGCTTTTTCAATAATTTTTTTTGGGTGTTTCCTTATGCCTTTGGGTTCATATCCTAATATACTTTATCTGTTTTAATTTATTTGGCCTATTTAATACTCCCTCTATTTTAAAAAAAATGACTTACTTTTCTTTTTAATCTGTTTAAAAAAGAATGATCCCTTTCCTTTTTTAGAAATTTTTTTAATTTTAACTTTCCACGTGTCATATTTATGACCACAAGATTGAAGGACATTTTGGTATCTTTGATATCTTTTTAATTTAAAACCACAAGATTCAAGACTCTTCTTTATTTCTTAAACTCTGTATCAATTCAAACTAGGTCATTTTTTTTAAACAGAGGAAGTATGACACAAATTAAAAATTAAAAGAGAATTTTAAATTTTGTGGTTATAAATTAAAGATATGTCACATGTACTAAAATATCTTTCAATCTTGTGATATAAATATGTCACATGGATAGTTGAAATAAAAAAATAGATAAAAAGGAAAGAAATTTCTCTTTTTTTTTAAATAGACTAAAAAAAAGTAGTTCAAATAAATTAAAATGGGAGAGTAGTAAAATCTTAATAGGTTAGTTGGACACATGAACTCTCACCTTGTTGGTGAGAATTTTATTCCCCACAACTTAATCACCTACCCTATTTTAAAAAAAAAAAAAAAAACGAGCAAGCAATAAATAATCATTTACATAACAAGATGGTATTATAGTTTTTTCGTATTTAGATAAGTCGACTTTTACATAATCAAGAAATTATATTAAATTGGTATTAGTTAATCAAGGGTAACATCGTGCAGGGGCGGCTCAAGTTCAGTGGTGGCCTAAAGCCAAAAATGAATCGGAGACCTTAAAATTTTGAAAGAAATTAATATTTTTTTCATTCAAAGTTTTCTCTGGTCTTATTTTTGAAGATGCAAAGTTGTTATTATATTTCTTACAAAAGTATTTTGAGATGCAAAGTTCACTTTTTTTAATATGCATTTATTTTATTTTTTCTACAAATAATACTCTTTTTGTTTCATTTTGTTTGTCTATTTGACTTGTAAAGGAGTTTGAAGTTTAAAAAAATAGAAGACTTTTGAATCTTGCAGTCTTAAACTAAAAAAATATATAATACACCAAAATATTCTTTAATCTTAAATATGTAATGTGAAAAATTAATATTAAAATGGACCCAAAAAAATAAATTCTTTTCGAAACGGACCAACAAATATAAAAATGGATAGGACAAATTATTCTTTTTAAAAATCATATAATAATTCTATTATTATTAAGAAAAATGAGGCCCCTCGAATTTGGGGCCTAAGGCGGGTGCCTATTTTGTAAGGCATAGAGCCGCCTCTAATATAGTGGAAACACTTCTTACTTTTGTTGGGGAAACTAAATTATATAGAGTGTGCACAAGCTAAAAACATCATAAAATATGAATTAGAAGGAATATTTGATTACTCATTACATTATTTATGGGATAATAAAGTAAAAATACTTTTTACTTTCTAGAGGTAAATTAAAGAGATACATACTAAATGTGCCACTAAATTATTTTAACTATGCATAAGAAAATAGATACAAATTTTACCTCCTTAAATTAAAATATTATAATTATATATCTAAAATATTTGCCCGGGCTTAGTACGTTAGAATGCCTGAACATGTAGGATCTTAAATAGTCTCTATCCACACTTTATTATTGAGCCAAAACCTAAAATACAAATCCTTTAATTTAAGACATTAAACACTATGATATGCTCTATATTCTTTTCATGTATACGCATAAAAAGAGAGTTTCTAAACGCATCTCGTCTTAAAAATGTGTGATTACCGTAATCTTTATCAATTATTTGCTAATAATAGTTTAAAATAAAGGAAGTGCAAGGGTAATTGTACCTTAAGTGGTAAGCAGAGCAATCTAAACCTCCCATCCGCCCAACACCCTCATTATGAGTACTTTACTTATAATAGCAAGGTGTAAAGCATCTTTTCTAAAATATAATAATGTGGGTAAGGCTTTTATCAAAATTTTAAATTTACATGACAGAAACAACAAATATAGTAATTGTGTGCATGCCTTTCTAAATCTAACCAAGTCTTGGTCAAATCATACTACTGTATATCTTCATTTGTTTTTAATCCCTTATTTTGGGAAACGATAATATCTCAATTCTGACATGTTGGTTATCATATGGGCAAAGCATCGACAATATCTCACTTCTGACAGGTTGGTTATCATATAGGCAAAGCATCGCAAGGGCACATTTGTCCAAGAATCCAAAAAAGACAATGCTGAAAATGTTGAATAGACAAACCGAACACCTCCTCATATCCTCCCTTACTACTTTCTCTCCTCCTCTATTTCCCACCCCATATCCCCCCTTACTACTTTTTCTCCTCAATTTCCCAAGGCAAATGAAAGAAAGCTAACTTCTGAAATTTGTTACTTATCCTTCATATACTTAAATCAGGCCAGACTTAACCCCTTCTTCACATGTTTTTTCTAGTATATATATATATATATATTAAAAATAATAAATAGATAATATATATATATATATATATTTAAAAAATATATATTATATATATATAAAAAATAGTATGTATATATATATATATATATTTGCTTTTTTAAAAAAATATATAAAGACAATATATGTGTGGGATTATTTTTTTAAAAAAAAATTATAATTTCTTACGTGACAATGACATGACACTGATTTGGCAATGACATGGCACGTGTGTAGTGCACTCTCCGTTGTGAGAGTAGAATTGTGATTTTTAGGTTGTATTAAACTCACTTGAAAGTTGTTAAGAGGGGTAAATAATAATAAGTTAAGTGAAAGTGTTAAAGTAAGTTTTGGCGACAAGTTCAGGGGTTAAATGATGTATTTTCTCTTAATGGAATGATGGCTAAGGCAAAATAATGTGTTTTTGTGAAAAGTCATGAAAGAAACATGTCTTATTGAATATGCACCATTCCTTGAAGTGAATGTGGTAGCAATGCTTAATATGTCTGAAAGAAGACAAGTGATTCAACGTACGAATATAAGCGTGGAGGGACAATATGATAATAATTATCAAAAGTGATAATATTTTCACACGCTTATTATGATTATAATATATGTTAGAGAAAATTTCTTTACAACCATGTGTATGCCCTGATTTGCTCCTAAATTAGCAATATCTTAAAAGAGGCTATAAGCTATCATAATTTGATAGGCTGAAGACATGATTATATTTCATTCCTGGGGAATGAGAAGCTTATTAATGCAAACATGCACTTGATTGTGATGGTATCACAACTCACCTCCAAAAGAGGCAGAATAATTGAGAAGAGCTATTTTGAAATCTACTTCTAAAATAGTAAATCTGAAATATATGCATGTAATAATAAATCTGAAATTTACTAAAGTAAAAGTTTACATGTCATGGCAAACTTGGAGTTTGCTAGAACAAAAGTTCATAAATTGACATGAACGATTGCGACATCCTAAAGATGTGAATACTGAGTATTGAACATATATTGAAGAATTAGAAAATTCTTCATTACTTTTAATGTTGCTTGTTATCATGATAAGTTGGTTGGACTAACTAATATTGGGATTGGATCCCTTAAAAACTGAAAAAGCATAAAAGGTGAATATGGGCCCATTCACCTATCATGTGATCTCTTGAAAAGATCCATTGATATAAGATGATCACTCGTATGTTTATTATCAACATACAATTTGACATCCATAAAGTTGCTTACTTAATAAAATTGAGTTAAGAGCATGACTTTTCAGATTGTGTAATCAAGATAATTTATCTTGATGATGATGATTTGTCATTGAATGCCTTTGATAAATAGCTAAACCATTGCTAATGAGAATAAAACATCATGTGTTGGTCTGAAATATGATATGTTGCATATAATAACACTTGTATGCATTAGACCAATACAAATGTAATTAAATTACAAGACAGATTCTGATAAAAAGGAGAAATGTAATTAAGACTATCTAAGAACCTTTGCGATTGAGTTTTATAAGTTACAACATCAGGAAATTTTTTAGTAAAGTCCAAAGCCTTTTGTATAGGTTTGATTTTTTCTTGGCAAATAGTATGTCCTAAAAATCGAACATTAGTTTGAAATAAGCACATTTTTGATTTAGAAATGACCAAACCATTTTGTAACACAATTTGCTTGAATATATTCAGATGTTTAAAATGCAATTCTAAATTTTTTGAAAATACAAGAATGTCCTCAATATAAACAATTATAAAATCCATATATGGATTGAATATATCATTCATGATTTTTTGAAATTCAGAAAGAGCATTTTTTAGACCAAACGGCATTACATTCCACTCATATTGTCCAAAAGAAACATTAAAAGCAGATCTATATGTGTGCTCTTTAAAAATTTAAATTTGCTAATAACCAGATTTTAAATCAAATTTTGAAAATATATTAGCATCATATAATCTAGATAACAAATCTTTTTTATTAGGTATTGGATACCTAACCCATTTCAAAACTTTATTGAGAGTTTTATAATTGATTACAAATCTTGGCATACCATGTTCCTTTTCAGCAGCATTATTAACATAAAAGCCAATACACGACCAAGGGGATTTTGAAGGTTTTATAAGACCCTTTTGTAAGAGATTATCAATCTCTTTTTTACAGAATTCAACTAACTCTGTGCTTATTTGGCAGGATCAAAATTTAGTTGAGATTTTATCTTCACTGAAATCATCTTCATAAGGAAGAGTAACAATATACTTTTTGCGATTCCTAAAAGCATTTGGATGGTCAGCACAAATATCAACATCGTTTGTTCAGAGATCATTTTCATTGTTTCTTGAATTTTCACAGAATTCATTGTATTATAAATATTCATACTCATCATTTCAAACTATAAGAAATTTACCTGTCGATGCTTCATTTCAACTAAAGCATTTATGTCCCTTGTTACTGGATAGTAACAAAAGGGTAGGAAATTTCTTGACTTTTATAAGTAGCCTTGAAACCATTCGCATCAATATACATGTAAGGATAAACAACATTTATAAAAGGCGTTCCCAAAATAATAGGAGGATATAACTGATTTTTTACTAAAAAATGAAATGTGGAATGAAAATCTTATTTCTACAAATATGTGCATGAGGTAGTTTATAATTAATATCAAGAGAATGACCAGATGCAGATTTGACTATATGCATGGTTTTATGAAAATATCTGATTGGAATTAATTCTTCTTGAATGCAACTAACATCAGCACCACTATCAATCATAGCCACATTAGTTACAGAAATTCATTATTAATCAAAATAGTACAATTTATATACCATTTATGGGCTGTAACTATTTGCATCATACCCAAAATATAATCATTTGCTACATCAAAATTAGAAATAACATTATTGTTAGATTTTTCAGAATTTTTCACAGTTTTTTCTTTCCCTTTAGAACTAGAGGCAATATCATTTTGTGAAATATCCTGTTCAATTTTTGAAATTCTATGATCTGAAATCATTTGATTTTATTTCAAATAAATAATATCTTTTTAAATTTTCAACTTCTAATTTTAAATCATTGAAAGACGTGTCTTTACCAGGTGTTTGACTAATGACAAGGCGTCTCTTAACTTCAATTAGAGAATAAGACATGATATCAATAATAGAATCAGTATTTTTCTTGACATGTTTATTATCAACAGGCTTAGAAGTACGATTTAGGAAGAAGTAAGATCAATAATTTTTTGTCAAAGCTTTTCAGTAACTTCTTTTAATAATTCTAAAGCGCTATTAGTAGCGATTGTTTGAGTATTTTAATCTAAATCTTCAAATTGGGATTGAAATTTATAAAAAGTATCATCACAATTGTAAAAATTATTATTACAATCAGTGCAGTATTTTTTGTTGGCATGATTTTCATTATCAATTAAATCAAATAACTCAACCTCAGTGTCGGATTCAGATTCACATTCATAATCAGATTCAGAACCTGAAGTATATAATAAACCATAAACCTTATCATGAACCTCTTCAGAAAGTCTTAAGGACTTGGGTTTTTGAAGTTTAAAATTTGGAGCAATATGACCAAATTGACCATAATTATAACACTTGATTTTTGCTAAATCTCTCTTGGATCTATTTTTCGTAAATTTAGTAGATTACGATGGGTTTTTTTGGCTTCACACTCTTCTTTGGATCTATGTCTGGATTTTATTTTTATCCTATAAGGCTTTTCTGGGTCATTAGTTCTATCAATAACACACCTATGGCTCTTTTTTTTAGAAGTAGAAGCAGGATTTTTCATACCAAATTGTCCATAAAAATCTCTTAATTGGTTTTTTTCTTTAAGCCTATCCAGCTTAATTTGTCTAGACAATTTCAATTCATTATAAAGATTGAAACCTTCTTAAGTACAGGCTGCAATAAGCTGTCCATAAGTAAAATCTGTCCGAGGAATTGCACCCTATTGTCCCTTAGTAAATTTTTTAACTTTTTCTGCAAAAAGAGGTGAAAGTCCATCTATGAATCTATCTTTCAAATGTTCTAGCCTGGATTCGAGTAAATCAATAACTCTACTAATGAAAGTATCTTTGTACCATTTGAATTCTCCTAAATGTTTACATCTAAGGCCATTTAAGAGGGTACAAGTATTTTCATGTTGGTTGGTAAATCTATCCCTAAATTGTTGAATAATGGTGAGCATAAGGGTATAGACAACATCTTCTCTACCTTCTAGTAGTTGTCTACCTAGATTGTCAATACCAAGCAGCATATTCTTAGCCTTAAAAATTTTATTTCTTTCATCATTGGAAAGAAAGTTGTCCCACCAGCCACCAAGTTGGCCAGTAAATCCTGCAACAATCATTTTGCATATAGTGGCATCTGTTCGAACAGGATTATCTTCACTATCTTAGGGCTAGTGACTTTGGCAATAGTAGAATACATTAACATACGATGAACTAAAATAGATAATTGTCTTTCTGATAGTCCATCTAAATTCCATTTATAAATATAATCTCCACTATATGACGTGTTTGTCACGGACCAATCTCTATCCTCTATCAGAACATCTTGAGGAGTTGGTCTTGGATAATAAGTAGTTTGCATACAGGGAACATCAGCATATTTTTTTCCGGTTGTTTTCTTACCAAACATCGGAGTTTATTTAACTCTGAGTGGATTTCAGCACCTATGTCCGTAATTAGAGTAGACTCAAGGTTATCAGCAAAAGCATTAGACAGATCTATGAGCTTTATGTTTAAACTAGAAAATTTCTTTTCAAGTAATTTTTCAAGCTATTCTAAATCAGAGGGTTTTCCAAATCCTTGAATATCAGGAGGTCTTTGAATATAAAGCTTAGTTGTCAAATCTTCTATTTTGCTTTTCGATGTAGAAACAATATCAGATGACTTGAGATTATCGCTTAGCTTCTTAATCAAAGTTGTCATATTTTCAAGCTTTTCATCAAGAGAAGAGATATGTTCTCCAAGAACTTTCACATACAGACTCAAATAATTATTTTGAGCAATTAAACTATTTATTTCAGAAATAGTGATTTTTCCAACTTCATTATCAATGAATTTTTGAAAAATAGAAAAAGTTATGCCGGTATTATTGGGTAGTATAAACGATGATTGAGGAGGGTAAATAGCCTGAGTAATAGTACCATTTGAATTTTGATATGATCTTTCAATAATTTTTACATATAAAGACAAGTATACCGATATAAACCAAGGAACAAAACAAATAATTTGATTATTTAATGCCCACATTTCATAGAATTCTTCAGAAATATTTTTCATTTCATCAGGACTATAAGTTTCGAAAAATCATGTCCCAAACATTTTCTATTTTTCACCAAAAAATTCCTTTTTAATATATTTTCTTGCCTGTGAACCAGGACTAAAATCAATTAGATGTGGAATCATGATTTAACAAGAATAAACATCCAACTCCATTTCAGAGGGAGTGGGGTTTTCTCTATCCGGAACATTATCATTATCTGAACTATGTTTATTTTAGGATTGATTTTAATATTTCCAATACTTCTAAGAGGAGTATGCAAATCTGCAGAACTTAGAGTATGTAATGATGCAGCACGGTTTCTAGTTGGGCCATATGTTGGTTCAATTGGAGAAATGTGATGCATAGCAGGCAACATTCTAGGCATAGAAAAAAATTTCGGTTATAAACAGTAGAATTATCATCAAATTGAAAACAAATTCTTTCATCAGTGTTTTGAGTTACATGAGTTAACTCTGAGTTTGTCACATCCTCTGCAAGTTGTTTTGGAGAAATGACTGAGTTTTAAATCTATATTTTTGGGAAATTAATTTCATCCCATCTTATAGGTCTCCTGGTAGCGACCTTGGATTTTGCAAAATTTGTTTCAATAAGCATAGTATAATCAGAAGCATCATCAATCAATTTACACCGAGGATTCATTATAGCTAATAAACGATAATAAATGCGATAGGATAAACGTATTAGTTCGGATCCAGGCGCATAATTATAACTATGCGTTTTTACATTTAAGGTCAAAGCATCAAGGATATTCACATCAGTCAAAGATAATTGTAAATTTGGTTGAGTGTTAAAATATATAGGGTCATAAGTAAGAGTAGATTCAATAGATTCCATCAGAGACTGTCTGAAATTTAAATTTCTAACATCATGTAGTGTAGCTAGAAATGTTTCTGGAAGACCTTTCAAAGTAAAAGGTTTGAAAGCAATTTGTATTAAATCAATATGCATAAAATTATATTGATTTTTAAACATATCAATATCTCGTTTATTTAGTAATTTTATAGTCTGTTCTTCAGCATTTAAAGCAATAGATTGCTCAGTGATTTTTATAATCTACTTATATTTAAATTTATCAAGAAAATCATATTCATAAATGACTTTTATATCGACTTTTGGAATTGTCCATTTATTTAATAAATCTATATTTTGAGGTAAGTCTACCTCTTCAAGTTTAGTACTTTTTGTACTGACTTCTCCTATATCCATTTATATTAAAACTTCATACCTATGCTAAATACTTCACATCAATTTTGATTACTATGAAAGTTCCAGGGTTTTGAAATTGAAGTTTATTTGGTCTCGTGAAAATATGATATTTTTAAAGTTAAAAAATATAAAAAGTGAAAATATTTTTTTAAGAAAACAATTTTATGAAAATAAAATTTGTAGTTTTTTTTAAAAGTAGATTAAAAGTACAAAAAGTGAATTTAAAATAGTTTTTGTTTCAGAAATTCAAATATTGTGAAAACGTATTCCAGAGTATTTATAGCCAAACAAGCATTTCTAAATAAAATCAAAATTTGTTCTGAAATATCGTGAATAATATTCATGCCAAACGCCTAATAAGAATTATTGATAGTATAAAAGCAAAATACTCAACTATTGATCAACCTCCTATCTGATTCTCGACTTCTACATTTTCTCAACTCACCTTCTTACCATACCAAAAACTAAAAAGGTCCCTCATTTCTCCCCTCTTCACTCCAAATCAACTCCCAAAACTATAAAAATTATTTACAAAAAGGAAAAAAACCCAGGTAATACAGTACAAAAAAAAAATACCCTCTTAATTTCTTTTTAATTGTTTCATTTAGAACGTGTTCAAATTCCTTTTTAATTGCTCCTTCCATCTTTCAAAAATAACTCAATTTAAAACTTTCTACTATATCCTTGTTCAAATATAGAAGACCATTAATTAAAAATTTATTTTTCAATGTATTTAATTAATCCATATAAACTTGGTGGCAAATATGAATTGAAATTGATGGCAGTTAAAAACTTTTAATATACCAAGTAGCGAATATATGTACTGAAATTGAATGTGACTTAATTCTTTTTTTTCCATAAATGTCTCGTTATTTAAATGTAATCATTGTTAATTTGGAAATGAGTATCAAATTTAAATTAAGGATATATTGATAAATTTTATTTTGTTTTTTTAGGAGTTATGAATTTGTTAAAGAGTGTGTCAAATTCAAATCGACCAATTAAAAAGGAATAAAGGGAGTAGAGAATAGGTATAAGGTATAAGATATAATAATCTCGGGATAAAATTCAAAATTATTTTATCATACGTTTGATTGAAGTTATCTTGAAATTACATAAATAATATAAAATAAAATTGAGTATAATACATTCTTGTAATTTAACCTTTTCCAAATTTTAATGCACCAAATGACCCCTAAATGGAAAATTGATATCCACCACCTTTCAAAAGTACCAACTTTTTTCTCCATCGACAATCACGCGCATATACACATTGAATTTATTTTTCCTTATATTTTTTAGACTAAATTAATATTTCAAACAACAAACCCTAGCTTCACCAAAATAAATAAATACAAGTAAATTCTCCCAAATAAAAATCGTTTGTTTTCCCTTCCAATTTTCACTTCTTCAAATTAATTTTTCTTATTACATAAAAAAGTTGTGATTTTTTGGGGTTTTTGGGTTGTCGATGATGATGATAGTACAGTGATGTACAATTCGGGTTTTGAATCGGGTCGTAATTGTTGTTATTCAATTTATTCATCATCATCAATTTATATGGGTAAAAAAGTATGCCGGAGTTGCGTAGTGGTGTACGTCGGCGGCGCAACAACGGCGGCGGCGGTGTGCCATTAGTTGAACAAGTAAAACCTGAATTTTCGACGAAAAGGGTTGGTGGTAAGAAGAGATATATAAAAACTCGTGCAGCTAAGGCGAAGGCGGAGGCAGAGGCAAAGGTGGTTGTGGGAATAGTAGTAGAAGTAGAGGAGGAAGATAAGGCTGAAGTGGTTGAGGTGAACGCGAACAAGGAGGAGAGAGTAGTGGAGAAGATGGGAGATGAGAGTGGTGGATTGAGTGCGAATAATAATAAAGGGAATGGACAAGAAGATGAGAGTACTACACTTTTTCCTGATCAGGTGTGTAATGATCATGAATTTACGCGATTAGTTGGAGTTGGTTTTACTGAAATGCTTACATTCATTATGATCGATGGGAATATATGTCTTAGTATACCATGAATTTGTTGTTGTTGTTGTATATCGGATTGCATACACCTCCCTTACACTAGGCATATTGTTGTTGTTATTATACAAAATAATTGTTTGTAAAATGACATGGTAGTTTTCTATATGTTGAGTGCTAATAATACTGATCAGGTCGGTAATGATTGTCAATTTATGCGAGTTGAATCGAAAAATAAAGCTAGTTGGGGTTGATTTTAATGAAATGCTTATATTTATTATGATCGATGCGAATATATGTCTTATTATATGAAGAATTTGTTGTATATGGGAAATTATCTCTCTTCCACCCGTGGTAGGGGTAAGGTTTGCGTACACTCTGCCCTTACACTCTGCTTATTGTTGTTGTTATTATACATAAAATTTGCTTGTACAGTACATGGTATCATGGACATGGTAGTTTTGAATTTTTTGTTGTTGTTGTTGTATATTGGAAACAACCCCTCTTCCACTCGTGGTAGGGGTAACGTTTGCGTACACTCTACCCTTACAGTACGCATATTGTTGTTGTTATTTTACAAAAAGCTGCTTGTAGTTTTCTATATGTTGAGTGGTAATAATAATAAAGGGAGTGGACAAGAAGATGAGAGAACTTCACTTTTTCCTGACCAGGTCGGTAATGATCATGGATTTATGCGATTTTAATCAAAAAATAAAGCTAGTTGGGGTTGGTTTTAATGAAATGTGTACATTTATTATGATCGATGCGAATACATGTCTTATTATACCATGAATTTGTTGTTGTTGTTGTATATCGGAAACAACCCCTCTTCCATCCGTGGTAGGGGTAAGATTTGCGTACACTCTACCCTATCACTAGGCATATTGTTGTTATTATTATTATACAAAAAGCTTGCTTGTACAATGACATGGTATCATGGACATGGTAGTTTTCTATATGTTGAGTGCTAATAATAAAGAGCACTTCACTTTTTCCTGCTAAGGTCGGTACTGGTCGTGGATTTATGCGATTTTAATAGAAAAATAAATCTAGTTGGGGTTGGTTTTAATGAAATGTTTACATTTATTATGATCGATGTGAATGTATGTATTATTATACCATGAATTTGTTGTTGTATATCAGAAACAACCCCTTTTCAATCCGTGGTAGGGGTAAGGTTTGCGTACACTTTGCCTTACACTAGGCATATTATTGTTGTTATTATACAAACAATAACTTGTAAAATGATATGGTATCATGGACATGGTAGTTTTCGATATATTGAGTGCTAATAATAATAAAGGGTCTGGACAAGAAGATAAGAGTACTTCACTTCTTCCTGATAATAATCATGAATTTATGTGATTTGAATCGAAAAAAGGCTAGTTGGGGTTGATTTTAATGAATTTTTTACATTTATTATGATTGATGCAAATATATGTCTTATTATATGATGAATTTGTTGTTGTTGTTATTGTAGTATATTGGAAACATCCCCTCTTCCACCCATGGTAGGGGGAAGGTTTGTGTACACTCTGTCCTTACGCTAGGTTTATTGTCGTTGTTATTATACATAAAATTTGCTTGTACAATACATGGTATCATGGACGTGGTACTTTTTTTTTTTTTTTTTGTATATCGCAAACACTGGGTATGTTTTTTTTTTTTGATATTGGAAACAACCCCTCTTCCACCCGTGGTAGGGCTAACGTTTGCGTACACTCTGTCCTTACACTATGCATATTGTCGTTATTATTAAGAAATTGCTTGTACAATGATATGGTAGTTTTCTATATGTTGAGTGCTAATAATTATAAAGGGACCGGACAAGAAGATGGGAGTACTTCACTTTTTCCTGGTCAGGTTGGTAATGTTCATGAATTTATGCGATTTGAAATCGGAAAAAAGCTAGTTGGGGTTGGTTTTAACGAAATGTTTACATTTATTATGATCGATGCGAATATATGTCTTATTATACAATGAATTTGTTGTTGTTGATGAATATCAGAAACAACCTCTTTGCCATTTAAGTCACTGTAAAAGTTATTTTTAATGAACTATTTACATCCATTATGGTTATCTACGAAAATATATTTATATAGAGAATTTGTTGTTGTTGTTGCTGTATATTGAAAACCTTTCTTCCACCCGTGGTAGGGGTAATGTTTGCGTACACTCTGCCCTTACACTAGGCATATTGTTGTTATTATTAAAAAAATTGCTTGTACAATGATATTGTTGTTTTCTATATGTTGGGTGCTAATAATTATAAAGGGACTGGACAAGAAGATGGGAGTACTTCGCTTTTTCCTGATCAGGTTGGTAATGTTGTGCGATTTGAATCGGGAAAAAAGCTAGTTGGGGTTGATTTTAACGAAATGTTTACATTTATTATGATCTGTGCGAATATGTGTCTTAGTATACATAATATACAATGAATTTGTTGTTGTTGATGAATATCAGAAACAACCTCTTTGCAATTTAAGTCACTGTAAAAGTTGATTTTAATGAACTATTTACATCCATTATGGTTATCTATGAAAATATACGTGTTATATATAGTGAATTTTTTGTTGTTGTTGCTATATATTGAAAACAACCTCTCTTCCACCCGTGGTAGGGGTACTTTTGCGTTCACTCTGCCTTTACACTAGGCATATTGTTGTTGTTATTTTACAAAAAAATTGCTTGTTCGATGACATGGTAGTTTTCTATATGTTGAGTGCTAATAACAATAAAGGGACTGGACAAGAAGATGAGAGTACCACTTTTTCCTGATTAGGTCGGTAATGATCATGAATTATGCTATTTTAATCAAGAAATAAGGCTAGTTGGGGTTGGTTTTAATAAAATGTTTACATTTATTGTGATCCATTGGAATATGTCTTTTTATACGATGAATTTGTTGTTGTATATCGGGAACAACCCCTCTTCCACCCGTGGAAGGGGTAAGATTTGCGTACACGTTGCCCTTACGCTAGGCATATTGTTGTTGTTATTATACAAAAAAATTGCTTGTACAATGACATGGTAGTTTTCTATAAGTTGAGTGCTAATAATAATAAAGGGACTAGACAAGAAGATGAGAGTACTTCACTTTTTCTAGATCAAGTCGGTGATGATCGTCGTCAATTTATGCGATTTGAATCTCGAAAAAAAGCTGATTTTGATGAACCATTTGCATTCATTATGGTACTATGAATATAGATATATATATATGTGTGTGTGTTATATACAATGAATTTGTTGAAATATCTTTTTCCTATTAGGTCGGTGATGATCGTCAATTATGTGATTTGAATCCCAAAAAAAGCCGATTTTAATGAACTATTTGCATTCATTATGGTACTATGCAAATATGTGTGTTATATACAATGAATTTGTTGTTGTTTATGTTGTATATCGGAAACAACCTCTATGCGATCTAAGTCACCGAAAAAGTTGATTTTAATGAACTATTTACATCCATTATGGTGATCTATGATCTATGAAAATATATGTCATATGTACAATAAATTTGTTGTTGTTGTATATCAAAAACAACCTCTATGCGATTGAGTCACCAAAAATGTTGATTTTTTGCACTCTTTACATCCATTATGGTGATCTATGAAAATATGTGTTATGTACAATTTTTTTTGTTGTTGTTGCATATCGAAAACAACCTCTATGTGATTTGAGTCTACCAAAAATATTGATTTTAATGAAATATTTACGTCCATTATGGCGATCTATGAAAATAGGTGTTATGTAAATTTGTTGTTGTATATCGAAAACAATTCTCTCTACCTCTTGGGGTAGACAGGGGTAAGGTTTGCATACACCCTACCCTTACATTGGATATATTGTTGTTACTCTTAGGCGACAAATTTGTTTGGTTTTTGTACATGATCATCTTCTTGTAGGTAATTTCGATGTTGTGGTTTTGTTGTTTGAAGCAACTGATGTGTTGCTACGCTAGGTGTTATAGGAGTTTCAAGGGATTTTGTATTTTGAATCATAATAAATGCTCTCTCCACTTCAATTTGTTTGACCTACTTCCCTTTTTAGTGTATTTCAACAAGAATGACCCTTTCCTTTTTTAGTAACTCTTTAATTTCAACTTTTCACATGACATGTTTAAAACCATAAGATTGAAGGACATTTTGATACATTTAACATATCTTTGATTTAAGACAATATGATTCAGAAGTCTTCTTTATTTCTCAAACTCCGTGCCAAGTCAAAATAAGCTAACAAAGTGAAACGAAGGGAGTATGAACGTTTTTCTCTGGTAAGTTTTGGCCAACTTTTTTTGAAAAAAAAAAGGAAAAGTAAATTTGGCTCTATATTGGCCTCGAGTAAAGTCTTGTCGGCTAGAAGTAAATTTGGTACTGCGTTGCCGTAAGGAGATTGTTGTCGGTTGCATCATTGTCTTTTAGTCCTAATCACTCACATGTTTTGCGCATCTTTTATCATTGCTATCTATATTTAGTCACTATCATATGTTTGGTTAGTAGGCGGTTGGTTATCATCAATTTCTGTATCTGCATCTGAATCCCCAATGAAGCTAGTTGGGGCTGGTTTTGATGAGCTATTTGCATCCATTTTATAATATTTGTGAATATGTCTAATACACAACAAGTTAGTCGTCGTCGTATAGCTAAATCAAAAGCTGACTCTCCACCTCCCATGGAAATGGTAAGGTCTAGTACTCTGTATTTTGTTAGTTCTTGTTGTTACAAAATGAATTTGTTTGGTGCTCAACATGATCATCTTCTTGCAAATAATTTTGATCTTATGGGTTTGTTGTTTGAAATATGTATTTCTCTGATAAGTTCCGATTGACTATTTCTAGGGAAAAAGTAAATCTGGTACTATATTGGTCTTGAGTGGATTGTTGTCGGTTGCATTACTGTCTTTAGACCTACTCACATACACCTTTTCGTATCTTTTATCATTGCTATCTATATTTAGTCACTATCATATATTTGGTCGGTGATCGTCAACTGTTGCATCTAAATCTCAAAAGAAGCTAGTTGAGGCTGGTTTTAATGAGCTATTTACATTCATTATATAATCTATACAAATATGTCTAATATATAACAAATTTGCCGTTTTTGCATATCGGAAACTTCTCTACCTCCCGTGGTAGTCATAGTGGTCGAGTTTTTATACATGATCATCTTTTCTTGTAGATAATTTTAATGTTGTGGATTTGTTGTTTGAAGCAACTAACGTGTTGCTTGTTAGGTGTTCTACATGTTTCAAGGGATTTTGTGTTTTGAATCGTAATAAGTATGTCCATTTTTGGAAAAAAATAAATTTGGTACTATCTAACCTTGAGTGGTTTGTGGTCGATTGCATAAAAAATGGGAGATAAGTGGTGGGTTGAGTGCTAAAATAGAAGATTGCACAAGAGATGAGAGCACCTCTCTCTTCCCCGATCAGGTTGGTGATAATCAATTTCTGCATTTGAATCTCCAAAAAAGCCAGTTGGTTTTAATGAAATAGTTACGAACATTATGATAATGCAAACATGTCTTATATAACAATTTTGCCGGGTTATTATACATGGTCATTTTCTCTTTGTTGTTTAAAGCAAGATGTTTTGCTTTCCGGTTGATCTAGGCGTCCTAATAGATTTTGTATTTTGAATCATAATAAGTAGGGGTGGCAAATGGGCTGAATTTGGGCTTTATTAAGACGGGCTGAAGCAATAAACGAGTCATTGCCCAACCTTGCCCAAAATTGATATGGGCTAAAATGGGTTAGGTTAAAATAGGCTAAACAATGGATCATAGCCCAAGCTACCCAACTTGACTCAGTATTCTTATAACTTTCAAACTTATATATATGACTAATATTCAACATGATATGACTCATCATTCAACCATTAGCTCATACTTATGATGATTCAAAACACAAAATCCATTGAAACGCCTAGAACAACTAGCAAGCAAAACATCGCCTGCTTCAAACAACAAAACAAAAATGATCATGTATAAGAACCAGAGAAAATTGTTATATGTAAGGCATATGTTTGCATAGTTCACATTGTAAATATTTCATTAAAACAACTCAACTAGTTTTTTGGGATTCAAATGCAGAAATTGATTATCACCGACCTAATTAGGGAAAAGAGAGGTGCTCTTAGCTTCTTGTGCATTCTTTTATTTTAGCACTCAACCCACCGCTCTCATCTCCCATTTATTTTGCAATCGACCGCAACCCACTTTAGGTCATATAGTACCAAATTACTTCTTTCCAAGAAATAGAAATAGACATACTTATTATGATTCAAAACACAAAGTCCCTTGAAGCGCATAAAACACATGACAAACAACACATAACTTGCTTCAAACACCAAATCCACAAAATCAAAATTATCTAGAAGATGATCATGTACAAGAATCAGTCCATATGACTATCATGAGAGGTTTCCGAGATATACAACAACGACAAATTTGTTGTATATTATTAGACATATTTGCATAGATCATAAAATGGATGTAATCTGTTATATAATACGGCTAATACTCAATGTGTTATGACTCATCATTCTACCGTTAGCTCATACTTATTTCGAATGATCAAGTTACAACCTCAAATACTTAGTTTAATAATTTCCTTGTACAAAAATATGAAATATTTATAATAGTGGTAGTCTGCGCCTAGAGTTTCTTGTTTGTGGTGTTTCGATGATGCCTATGATTTTGAATGGATAATTTATAGTATTATCTTGTGGTTGTCTTGTTTCCGTTATTAGCTAGCAGTGTGTTTATAGTATTATTTTTATGTTTTTTGTTTGTAATAATGTTATCTGTCCTGAGTCGGGGGTCTATCGGAAACGACCTCTCTACTTTAACTGAGGTAGTGGTATGGACTGTGTACACATTACCCCATCTTGTGGTATTACACTGGGTATGCTATTGTTGTATTTATAATAGAATATTAATTTATGCACAATTGAGTTTCTAAGTAATTATTTGCGTTGAAGTCGAATTAGTACTGTTGCATCATAATTATCAAAAATGAGAATCAGTAATGTACTTTGCAATATTCTATATTTCAATATTTGATTCTTTCCCTAAATATTTCGCGACAGTGGGAGATTATTTGATAATTCCATCATCCCCTAGAACAAAAATAATTATTCAATTGTGCTAAGCGCCCCCCCCCCCCCCCCCTCCCCCACCCCCCCAAAAAAAAAAAAAAAAAGCTTACAGAAAAAATAAAAGCATCAAAATTTTAAATATGCAACTGATTTGGTGGAACATTTGAATAATTATTCATATGCAAAAGTCTTAATATAGAGTTGAAACTTAGAAACTAAGATTAAGCATTTTCACCGGTCGAGATTGGACATCTTGATGGGTCTATTTGGGCAGTTGATTTATGATCAGTCAAGTGGGTTACCCCAAATCAACCCATCATCAAAATTTCTTGAGCCCAAACCCATTAAAACTTGGACGGGTTGGGCAGGTCGCACGAGTTTAGGCGAATTTTGCCAACCCCATCTCTGTTAAATTCCTACTTTCTGGAAAAATTAGGTAAATTTGGTACTATGTTTCCCTTTAGTGGATTGTTGTCGATTGGATCGACTAAAGCGATTGCACAAGAAGATGGGAGCACTTCTCTTTTTCCTGATCAGGTCGGTGATGATCATCAATTTCTGTGATTTGAATCCCAAAAAAGCTAGTTGAAGCTGGTTTTAATTAACTATTTACATTTGTTATGATCTCTGCAAATGTGTCTATACAATGAAATTTTTGCTGTTGTATATCGGAAACAACCTCTCTACCTCCGTGGCTGGGGAACAAATTTGTCTGGTTGTTATACATGATCATCTTCTTTTATATAATTTTAATCTTGTGGTTTTGTTGTTTGTACCAAGTGATGTGTTTAATTGCTAGGTGTTTTCGGCGTTTCAAAGGATTTTGTGTTTTGAATTGTAATTAATATTATTTCCCTGTTAAGTACTAACTATTTAGGGAAAAAAATTTGGTAATATGCTGACCTTGAGTGGATTGTTGTTGATTGCATCGATGTCTTTAGATGATATTCTTTTAGATAATTTTGATGTGTCTTTGTTGTTTGAAGCAAGTGATGTGTTACTTTGCTAGTTGTTTTAGGCGTTTCAAGGGATTTTGTGTTTTGAATCATGATAAACATGTGTTAAATTCCGACTATATTGGAAAAAAAGTAAATTTGGTACTATGTATACCTTGAGTGGATTGTTGTCGATTGCACCGATTAGCATTGCTCTCTATATTTAGCTACTATCATATATTTGGTCTGTGGGTATGTGATATAAATAGAGGAACACATAGCATCTGAGCCCTAGTATTAAAATTATCCTAATACAGGTACTTACTAGATTGAATGTAATTACACAGTTATACATGCAGTTTAGTAGGTGGAAATTGATTGATCCAACCGTAGGACCTTCCATTTCCCTTGCAAGCAATTCTCACCATCAATGCTACCTTTTCTAGCTGGAAAAAGCTGACGACACGTGTGAAATTTATCTGCCAGATATTGAGCTGAAGTGTCATTATGTTCTAATTTTTTTTTCAAATCTTTTGATTAAATGTTGGAATTCTACTCATTTTTTGGTTTCTGCTTGAATTTTGTTTTCAGGTGCAAGTAGGAGGATCGCCAGTTTATAAGGTTGAAAGGAAGTTGGGTAAAGGTGGTTTTGGCCAGGTGTTTTTGGGTCGCCGTCTTACCGGTGGAAATGAACGAACTAATGGTCCATTGGCTCTGGAGGTAAAGTGGTTGCTTGTAAATCATCTAGCCACTTTTTTCCCCTTCTCCTCCTTGTCAAGGCTAATTTTTGTCTGTCTACAAGTTGTAGCTTCTTCTAGATTAATTGTTAATGAAATCTCATTTTACCTGATAAAAGAAAACCACATTAATTTTCTGTTATGTCTCTAGGTCGCACTCAAGTTTGAGCATCGAAATAGCAAAGGCTGTAGCTATGGCCCTCCGTATGAGTGGCAAGTTTACAAGTAAGGATTGATATCTTTTGAAGTTACCGTGTACACTTATATTGAAATAGGATTTGCAAGACTGAACGTGTGTTTTTGTCCAGTACTCTTGGAGGCAGCCATGGAGTGCCGAGAGTGCATTATAAAGGAAGGGCAGGAGACTATTATGTCATGGTATGTTTACTGAGGCAGATTTGATTGCTTATAGTAATTGCGGAGGATAAAAGAAATTGAGTTGTGAAGATTCATTATTAGGAGAAAAATCAACAATATGAGTTGGGATAGTATTGTGACCTCTTTTAGCGTTCTACTTTCAACCTTAAAAGTGAATTTAAATAGAATAGATATAGTATGCAGACAACGTGATGTATTTCAAGTTGTTAAGAGGGTCATATCTGCTCTTACCAATCTAACAATAGCTTTAATGTACAATGAATGTCTTTATTTTCTTATTCAATTATTTAGCTAGGTCCCCTCTGAAGGGGAGCCTGGGAGTAACTGGTAAAGTAATTGCCATGTGATTAGGAGGTCATGGGTTCAAGCCTTGGAAATAGCATTTTGCAGAAATGCAAGTTAAGGCTGCGTACGATACACCCTTGTGGTGGGGGCCGTGGGGCCCTTTTCTCGGACCTTGCGCATAGCAGGAACTTTAGTGCACCGGGCTGCCCTTTTATTTAGCTAGGTCCCCTTTCAATAGAATGAGTGAGACTGTTCTGGGTAGTTGCTCACTTTCTTTTCGGCCATATTATCTATCCTGTCCTATTTACGAAAAATGAAGCTTTTTCATGCTTATTCTCCTAAATGTATAGTTAAAAGAATCTGCTGGAATCATGTTCATTTTCTTGCTGTTGAAGATAGTTGGGAAGAAAAAAATATAGTTTCCAAAATGGGGTAAATTTTGAGATTACCCAAAATGTTAAGAGGTATAAATAATTTTTGTCTGAGGAGTTGCAAGCAAAGTGGTTGTTAATGATTAAGGCCTCTTTTCAATGTGCGAATGCTGGTCCATGTGTTTCCTGGACTAGTGAATGCTGTTTATATATTAAGAAGTGCTCTGTACAGTTATGCGTATTGACCTTATTATAATGTATGCAGGTTATGGACATGCTAGGCCCTAGCTTATGGGATGTATGGAATTCCTCGGGGCAGTCGTAAGTAGTCAATGCTAGTATAAATCATACTTATTGTATAAAGGTTTTTTCAATTGTCAGACCTCCAGAATTTTCTGTATTCACATTCTTTCAGTACTTCATGATTATTATGATAAATTGATAATAGAGATACCATCATTCAATAAGTCATCAGGTAGCATTGGAATGGTACGGAGAAGATTAGCTGGCTCCTGTGTAAGGATTGTAAATACAAACCGAGAAATGCTCCAAATAAGTTGCCAATTATTTGCCATGAATCAGATAGTAATACAATAACAACAATAACAAACCCAGTGTATTCCCACATAGTGGGGTCGGGGGTAAGATGTACGCAGTCCATACCACTACTTCAGGAGAAGTAGAAAGGCTGTTGTCGATAGACCCCCGGCTCAAGACAAGGAATAATAAACAAATACTTAATAAAGCATGGAACAAGATGTCAAGACATAAATATGCCACCCACAAGGAATAATAAACAAAGAATAGTAAACAAATTCGTAATAAAGAATGCAACAAAGTGTCCTAGCAAGAATAATACATCTACCAAGTAATGCTCTACCCCAACGACTCAAACTGGCACTAGCCTTCTATCCTAATCCGCGTCCTCCAGATCTTCCTGTCTAGGTTCATGTCCTCAGTGAGCTGTAACTGCTCCATGTCCCGCCTGATCACCTCTCTCCAGTATTTCTTCGGCCTACCCCTACCCCGCCTGAAACCTTCCAAAGCAAGCTTCTCACACCTACGTATTGGGGCATCCGTGCCCCTCCTCATCACATGCCTGAACCATCTCAATCGGACTTCCCGCATCTTGTCCTCCACCGAAGCCACTCCAACCTTTTCTCGAATAGTCTCATTTCGAACTCTATCACCCTTATTAAGCCCACACATCCAACGCAACATCCGCATTTCCGCCACCTTCAATTTTTGAATGTGAGAGTTCTTGACTAGCCAACATTTCGCTCCATACAACATGGCCGGACGGACGGCCACCCTGTAGAATTTGCCTTTAAGCTTGGTGCCAGGCGGCACCTTCCTATCACACAACACCCCTGAGGCGAGCTTCCACTTCATCCATCCCGCCCCAATACGGTGGGAGACATCCTCGTCAATCTCACCATTCCCTTGAATCATGGACCCAAGATACTTGAAATTATCCCTCTTACACACCGTTTGGGAATCCAATCTTACTACCACCTCGTCTTCCTGCCTCACTTCATTAAACTTGCATTCCAAATATTTTGTCTTGCTCCTGCTCAACTTGGACCCTTTAGACTCGAGAGTCTGTCTCCACACCTCTAATTTATCGTTCACCCCCTTCCCCCCGTGTATCATCAATCAAAACTACATCTACAAAAAGCATACACCAAGCCATCTCTCCTTGAATACGCCGCATCAACACATCCATCACCAAACCAAACAAAAATGGGCTAAGAGTGGAACCCTGATGTAACCCCGTCAAGTCAGGGAAATGCTCTGAGTCTCTTCCCGCCGTCCTCACCCGAGTCTTAGCTCTATTATACATGTCCTTGATTGCTCTAATATACTCCACCGGTACCCCTCACCTCCAAGCATCTCCAAAGCACCTCCCTAGGGACTTTGTCGTACGCCTTCTCCAAGTCGATAAACACCATGTGCAAATCCTTCTTCTTTTCCCTATACTATTCCACCAGTCTCTGCACCAGGTGAATTGCCTCCGTCGTCGAGCGCCCGGGCATAAATCCAAACTGATTCTCCGAGATAGATGCTATCCTCCTCAACCTCAACTCGACCACTCTCTCCTAAACGTCTACAATAACTAAAATCACGACACTCCTCTGTGTGCTCCAGCTCCCCTAACACAATAACTCTATCCCCTTCGTCATTGAATAACCTATCAAAGTACAACTGCCATCTCTTTTTAATGTGACCATTCTCCACCAATACTATGTGTTTGTTTGATATCTCGTAACTTGAGCCGGGGGTCTTTCGGAAACAGCCTTTCTACTTCATCAGAGGTAGAGGTATGGACTGCGTACATCTTACCCCCCCCAGACCCCACAAAGTGGGAATACACTGGGTTTGTTGTTGTTGTTGTTGTTGCATTCTCCACCAATACTCTACCACCCCCTTAATGCACTTCACCTGGTCGAGGTCATGACCCTTCCTCTCCCTAGCCTTAGCAAGCCTAAACAACCTCTTTTCCCCTCCTTTCTCCTCTAACCCCGCATACAAGCTCTCGAACGCTGCCGTCTTAGCCACCGTGACTGCTAACTTAGCCTCCTTCCTAGCTATCTTGTACTCCTCCCTATTAGCCCGCTTCTCATCTTCATCCTTATTCTCAGCCAACTTAGCATATGCCCCCTTCTTAGTCTCCACTTTCTTCTTAACTTCTTCATTCCACCACCAATTCCCCCGACGATGGCCGGCACAGCCCCTGGAAATACCCAACACCTCACTAGCAGTCTCCTTGATGCACCTCGCCGCCCCATCCCACATACCATCCACGTCCCCCCTGCACTCCCCTATCTCCCTCGCATTCGCCGGCGTAAGGCCGCCCCACTTAATTCTAGGTCTACCCTCCTCACCCCTTCTCTTCTTATCTTTCTTAATACCTAAGTCCATCACCAAGAGCCTATGCTGGGTCGAAAGATTCTCACTTGGGATGACTTTACAGTCCTTTCACAACACCCTATCCCCTTTCCTAAGCAGCAAAAAGTCAATTTGTGTCTTGGCTATCGCGCTTCGAAAGGTGATCAGGTGATCGTCCTTCTTTGGAAAGCTCGAATTCACCACTACCAACCCAAAGGACCTCGCAAAATCCAACAGAGCAGCTCCCTCTTCATTTCTCTCCCCAAAACCAAAACCTCCATGCACATCGCCAAAGCCTCCCGGTAACGCCCCAATATGCCCATTGAAATCCCCTGCTACAAGAATCTTCTCAGAACTAGGCTCTCCTCTCACCACCTCATCCAATGCCTCCCAAAACCATATCTTCTCCTCCCCATCCAAGCCCACTTGCGGTGCATAAACACTACACACGATCAGAGTAGACCCCCCAATGACCAACTTAACAGTCATCAACCTATCGCTGTTCCTCTTAACCTCCACTACCTGCCCTCTAAGCTCTTCATCTACTAAGATGTCAACTCCATTCCTTCGCCTCTCGCTACCAGAGTACGAAAGCTTGTAACCATCCACATCCCTAGCCTTAGACCCTACCCACTTAGTCTCCTGCACACACGCAATATTGATCCTCTCTTTCTAAGAATCTTCACCAGCTCTACAGACTTACCCTGAAGTGTACCTATATTCCAAGACCTAAGCCGCAGCCTATCAACTCTAGCAACGCGTCTTCCTCTACCTCCCCAACGCCGGGCCTAGCCCCCACTCCCACACCCGCCCTTCCCTCCTCCCCCACCCCAACACAGGCCCCCGCCCCAACCCCCTCGGACATGACCCTATCCTACCATCAATGCCCACAACCACAACTCCCAGAGAAACACACAACGACAGTAATAAAGCAACAGCAGGAAATAGAAATCACAAGCACAGTCACACCCACAAATTATAACTAAGTCAAGCAATGGAATAAACCGGAGATATACGACAACAGACAATCCCAACAAATTAAGCACAAGTCAAGATACAGGAGATCATACTAGAATTTATACGAAGAATGAAATAGCAAAGGTTAGAAGTCACCGGGTTACGCTTGTAGACCAAGTCCTCTTTTCCTGCGTGGTATGTTGGATCCTAGCAAACTGATGCAGAAACTGGTCGCCGGGATATTATGGTTAGAGCTTCGCCGGAGTGCCGCTGGAATCAGATTTGGTTGGAACCAGCAGAACCGTCATAGCGACTCGCCGGATCGGTCGCTTGTGACCGGAGCTGCGCGCTGCCTATGTCGCCGAAGTCGAGTCGACGGCGACCTTGACCGCCGGCGAAAGCAACGAGTGGTTCGAACGACGGAGGGGGACAAGGAACGGGAGAGAGAAGAGGGTAGAGAGAAAGAGGGAGTGGGGGTTATCCTTGCCTGTTACCAGCGCTCCGATGCAGGCGCCGGCGTCAGCCGGTCAAGGGGCAGCGGTCGTGGGTTTAGTGAACGTTAGTTGAACAAAATAATTGATGTAGTTTTCATTAAGTTATCTTTAATCTTTAACAACTAATATCAAAATTTAAAATGGGCCTTGATGCACCCGAGGGTGTGGCTTAGTGGTTCAATGAAGTTGGGATGAGCACCATGAGGTCTCAGGTTCAATTCCCAGCCTAGACAAACACTAGGTGTTTCTTTCCCATTTGTTCTAGCCTTGGTGGACAGAGTTACCTGGTACCTGTTGTTGGTGGGAGGTGGCAGGTATCCCGTGGATTTAGTCGAGGTGCGCGCAAGCTGGCCCGGACACCACGGTTATCAAAAAATAAAAAGATATGGGCCTTGATACCCATACTCATAAGATTGTTCTTTCTTGATAAAGATCAGCTCACAGTGCTGGGGTTTATTTCTAAGAACAGAAAACATGTCCTCGACAAGCTTGTTGAGTTTTGGTTAATGATATATCAACGTGTCAGTTATATGTTTGAGGTCTGCTCATAAATCCTACTTTTGCAGAATGTCTGCAGAAATGGTGGCTTGTATTGCAGTTGAGTCTCTGTCTATTTTGGAAAAGCTACATGCAAAAGGGTATGAATGCACTCTTTTCTTTTTGGCGATAAGTAAGCGCATGAATGTGTTCTCCTTGCAATCATTTTGGTTCTTTCTATTTGCTGAAATTTGAACTACTTTTAATTTGAGATCATTGTATTTTTTTCTTTTGAATTCTTCCAAGTGACTCTTTTTCTTGACCTCAGTTACGTGCATGGAGATGTAAAGCCAGAAAACTTTTTACTTGGCCAGCCATCAACACCACAAGAAAAGAAGTTGTTCCTAGTTGACTTGGGACTGGGTAAGAGAGCTTAGTGTAGGTTTCTGTGTCTGCTGTTTTGACAATTCTTTTTCCTGATTATTTCATATACCAATACAGCCACAAAGTGGAAAGACACTTCAAAAGGGCAGCACGTCGGATATGATCAGCGTCCTGACACTTTCAGGTGTGTTGATGTTCTGCTATCTTTTGTCTTAGTTTTCTTACATATCCAGCCAATATTAAACCTGTCAATTTCAGAGGGACTGTTCGCTATGCAAGTGCACATGCTCACTTGGGAAGGACTGCCAGTAGAAGAGATGATCTGGAGTCACTTGCATATACACTAATTTTTCTTCATCGAGGGAGGCTTCCATGGCAAGGCTATCAGGTATCTGCTTTACCTGCTTCTTTCCAGTATTAACACAGTATACAGTTTGTTTCAGTCTTTTAACTCCCCCTTGCATCCTCTTCCTACAACTTTTATCTTTTGGCTTTCAGGGTGATAACAAATCATTTCTAGTCTGCAAAAAGAAGATGGCAACATCTCCGGAGATGCTTTGTTGCTTTTGCCCTGCACCATTTAGAGAATTTCTTGATACAGTAATTAACATGAAATTTGATGAAGAACCCAAATATTCAAAGTTAATCTCTCTATTTGGGAGCTTGCTTGGAGCTGATCCTTCTATAAGGCCGATCAACACAGACGGTGCTCAAAAGGTAAGTACTCTAAATTTTATATAAGCCGCAGTATGTAAGACGTATGTCATAGCGAAATGTGGGCTCATGGTGTAATCATTATAGATTATTCAAGTTGGCCAAAAGCGGGGGAGACTGTCTTTAAATGAGGAAGAAGAGCAGCCTCAGAAGAAAATTCGGCTGGGTGTTCCTGCAACACAATGGATTTCAATATACAATGCTAGAAAGCCGATGAAACAGAGGTAGGTATTTCATGTCACATGATTTGTCTCTTATTAGTAAGGCAGTTGATAAGTATTTGTCAGCGGTGAACATTAATTCTCGACTCTTTCACCTTAAATGGGGATGTGTATCGTGACTGGGGGTTGTCAATTGAGTATTTTATGTAATTGTACTGATAGCACAATTTATTATCTTACAAACAGAACAATTATTAGTAAGGCAGTTGATAAGTATTTGTCAGCGGTGAACATTAATTCTCGAGTCTTTCACATTAAATGGGGATGTGTATCTGACTGGGGATTGTCAATTGAGTATTTTATGTAATTGTACTGATGGAACAATTTATTATCTTACAAACAGAACAAAAACATAAGTGTGAACAAAACGACAATAACATATCCAGTGTAACTCCACAAGTAGGTTCCGGAGGGTAAGATGTATGCGAACCTTACTACCTTTGTGGGGTAGGGAGGTGGGATTTTCCTGATAGACCCTTCCCTCAAAAGAGAATTTATTCTGCAAAGGGTTGCAAGAAGACATTTAAGTATGAATTAAGTTTGATATTATAGCGGAGAAGGGCGGAAGATAGATCCATTATATACCGAGTTTTAGAGTAGGTGACAACGGCGTTACTAGTCATAAAAAAAGGTAAAGGTCCAAATTTGCCCCTGCACTATTTGAAATTGGTCAGTTTTGCCCTTAGTTATACCTTTGGTTTAGTAAATAGTGTCTCATTTGCCACAGAACTCCAGCATAAAATGGATTACTTCACATCTCCAAATTCTCTGGGAGAAAAGATTCAAATTTACCCCTCAACTTTTGACTATGATCTAAATTTATCCTTTGGTTGGCGTCCCTTGGGCGGTCAAGGGTAAAAGTGAAACTTTTTACTACTTTGGGGTTGGGATTTGGTGGGGGTGGGTGGGTGGTAATATTAGACCAAAGTCTAATGGAGCTAAAGCTGCTCAATTTTGAATAGTATAGTTGACACTTTCCCCAAAACAAGCATTCTAGTGATATTGCTTTGTCTGAAGTCATAGGATGGTCATCTGTTTGCTGCAGTCAGGCAATCCAAACAGTATCTTGAGAGAGTTTCTCTAGAATTTAGGATCACTTTGTTGCTACTTGCTAGTGTAGTTCAATCCATTAAAAAGTTGTGTCTGACTTCTGCAAAAGTGTAAAGCTTGAAACCTCGATTGGTACTTGGTACACAATCTTTTCCCCTACAGGTAGTATCTGGTGGATTTAAGATATTGAGCGTGCTCTTTGTTTCTTTGCTCTTGACTTTTTAATAGCTTTTATTTAGCTTTTGATATCTTATCTGTTGCTCCACTCTTTCTCGTTTTAGGATGTTATGTATAAAACTATTTTGTCTTCATTCATAAGGTTTGGGTAAGTTTGAGGGGATTCTTAATCAACTTAAAAATCTTTTATTCTTATCATTTTGGAGGAACTTGATAATCTTGAACTTCATCTTTTCGGCATAGAAACTGGAGAACTGCTTCTAATAAAAAACTTACCGGCGGAGATTTGTAAAAAGATGAAGGGGGTGTGTGGATTGACTTATGTTTAAGTGCTTTTGGCTTTTAAGCATTTTTTAAATTTAGTAGTGTTTGGGAAAACTAAAAAGTGCTTTTAAGCACTCATTTTTAGATCAGAAAAGTACAAAAATAAACCAAAAACCAAAAGTAGGGTCTCCCCTACTTATGGCTTTTAGCTTTTAGCTTATAAGCTACTTTTTAAAAGTTTATCCAAACACCCTCGAAGTACTATTATTCCTGGGAGTATTTAATTTCTTGGACTTTTGGAGAAGAGGTTATTTAAGCTTCTGCTGATAATATACTTTGGACTTTTGGGGGCTAGATATGGTAAGTAGGCAAAACAAAATCCACGAAGCATACTTTATTGAGAAGGATACACGGAGTGTCCTTTATCTTCTGATGGCATAAGGACTAAATATTCTTCAGGAAGATCTGTTTTTTATGTTCGTCTAAGCTCCATGGTATTCGGAGATGATCCTTTCTATTTGATCCATAATGCTGATTGGATAAATCATCTTTTGTACTCCAACTTTCCCTACTATTAACATCATGACTTTTTGTAGGTACCATTATAATGTAGCAGACACAAGATTGGCGCAGCATGTGGAGAAGGGGTCTGTGGATGGTTTGTCTATAAGTTGTGTAGCATCCTGTTCTAGTTTATGGGCTATTATCATGGATGCTGGAACTAACTTCACCAGCCAAGTTTATGAGCTGTCACCTTTCTTCTTACACAAGGTAATTAGAAGTTCCATGTTTCTTCATGTGGTGTGCACTAGTTAGCTTCAGATTTAGTTATCTAATCTTCCCATGCGTACTTACAGGAGTGGATTATGGACCAGTGGGAGAAAAACTATTATATTAGTTCTCTTGCTGGTGCCACCAATGGAAGCTCTCTAGTAGTAATGTCAAAAGGTGGGTTTTCTTTAACGTACTTTAGGTTAATTCTTTGTGCTTGTTTTGATCCTTTACCCCACGTTTAGAGAATACAGCTACATCTTTTCTTGCCTTATATTTTAAAATTGGTAGTCCTGTTTTAAAATTTTTGATTACTTATAAAAAATATGTAATTTTGCTGACTGATACCAACGTGGATGCTTTCCACCAAGTTTTCTACCATGCCGGAAATGTGCTTGAGACAAGAGTTATGGTGTAGTGTCCTGTGGGAGTCACATTAGTATTTGGTGTCTGTTTATATATTATTCTTTCAAGTTGATAGGTTGATGCTTGGTGCCAATGGTTTAGTAGGTCACTCCATATTTTTTGATTGGGCTGTTTTTGTTCATTTTACGCATCCAACTATAACATGGATCTCTTTACCCCCCCTCTCTCTCTTTCTCTCTCTTGTTGTGAAATGCAAGTTATTTTAATTATTCATAAACAGCTGTAAGAGTGTGCTGGAATTATGTACGTTCTACCAAAAGTGTGAAGACAAAAGTACAGCCCTATCTAAATATACAAGATATGGATTCTTGGAGCTCTTACAAAAGTATAGCCCTAAATATATAATATATGGATTCTTGGAGCTCTTAGATAGATTCAACTTCATTTGCAAGTTCCATTCTGGACTATAACAAATTAAGTTAGTTGCTAGGCAGTTGTTTTCTGATGTCCTTCTGTCATTAAAAGCTTTTTATATTTGTCAGGTAATTAGAAGGTGTAGCTCTTCATCGGTTTTTATGGTGTGTGAATCTAAAAGTCCTTTCAATCTGATGTTGGTATTTTATCTAAAGGGTTACTTCTTTAGATATTCTTTTTTTGAAACTGGTAAATGTTGGATTGCTTCAAAACATTGTTCTATATACAATGGAAATTTAGTATGTTTCACTTTCCAGATTCTACTTTTTATTCAAGTCAAATGTTGGAAGATAACAATCATAAAGTGTTTATGCTTTTTCTCTTAAATAGTTACAATTTGCCAGTTTAACACTGGTGATACATAGAAGTTTGATCATCTAATTGTTGCGGAGGGTATTTTTTCCCATGCAAAGGCACATGCGGACTGTTTTGCCAGCTTTGAGCTTTTTAGCTTGCAGTTCTAGGTCCTGGACTTTCTTTGTCTTTGTATCTAATAGTTAAGTCATTTTCTGCAGGCACACAGTTCACTCAACAATCTTATAAAGTCAGTGAGTCATTTCCCTTTAAGTGGATAAGCAAGAAATGGAAAGAAGGGTTCCATGTGACTTCCATGGCAACGGCTGGCTCTAGGTGGGCTGTTGTTATGTCACGCAATTCAGGCTTCAATGACCAGGTTTTCTGTCCCTCTCTTTAGTACACACATACACATACAATATCTAATATGGTGTTAGTGTTTATATGGTATCCCGATTCCTTCTACCCCATCTCATCTATTTCCCCGCACTATTTTCGTGTATAACCTTGAAAAATTATCGGATAAATTTCCCCATGAAGGCTTGAGGATCTTAAAGGATAATCACAGTAAGATTTTTCTGTAAGGAAATGAAGTAGCTCGGTTTAATGTCTGTTCGTCCTAAAGTTTATTTTAGAAGTCCATTCCTTGTTTGTTACCCTTTGTTTATAAAATTTATTACTTTATAAAAGAAAGTCCATTCCTATAAATTTTATGAAATTATGTAGTCTGTTACTTGATTAGAGGGGTGGGCCGATGATCCTCTGGGTTTTGAATTTTATGCTACCAACCCGGGGAGTTCTTGATTATCAAAAATAATAAATAATGAAGATATAACTAAAGTTTATCCCTATCAACTAATTGGTCGTAGAAGACATACAGAGTTGGTAGCGTACATTTTCCTTGATACATTAGGTTATCCTGAAATCAACTATGCACTTATGAGGTTCTCATTTATATATGCTGTTTGCTTGAATGTTGAACATAGACATGTTGCATGATATGAGTAAATAGCACATACTGAGTTGATATACAGTTTACACAAAGTGATACTCATCTCAAATTGAGTATTTGGGTGAGATAATTGGTGTTGAGCTATCGGT
Organism: Capsicum annuum; assembly: GCF_002878395.1. Lineage (NCBI taxonomy): Eukaryota > Viridiplantae > Streptophyta > Magnoliopsida > Solanales > Solanaceae > Capsicum > Capsicum annuum. The sequence goes on from NC_061111.1 coordinate 46,729,621, forward strand.
CGATAATTGGTGTTGAGCTATCGGTAGTTTCATTATCGTTTAGACTTTAGATCTTTTGGTTAATAATATCAAATAAATGTTCGACAACAGTTTTTCTTCTCATCTATTTTATGGAGAGAATTTTATAAAGTTAATCAAGTATGTTTCTGTTGCAAGAAAATATTTTGACAAGTGCAATATTATATTCAAAAGAAAAGAGGAGGTGTTGCACCACTGGCAAAGTGAAGATAATTTTTTGTTTGAAGATGACTACCGAGTTACTCTCAGGAGTTGACTCGGAGAATCTAAAGAGCCACTTTTAGAGAACACAACCTTTTCTTCTGTTCTCTTTCCCTGGTAACCCCGACGAAGGTCAAAGTCAAGCTGTTAGTGAGCAACAGTAGCTTTCGCACTTGCGTGACTGGGATATCAATTCATAGAATATTTATAGAAAGATTTGATCATCTGTTAAGATGTCCTATCTCCCTAATAACGCTAGCTTTAGTAATGTGGAAATTTTTAATGTTTAATAGGTGGTAGAGCTGGATTTCCTCTATCCCAGTGAGGGTATTCACAAGCGGTGGGACAATGGTTATCGTATTACAGCAACAGCTGCTACAGCGGACCAAGCTGCCCTTATCCTGAGTGTACCTCGCCGAAGACCTGGTGATGAAACTCAAGAAACTCTGCGAACATCTCAGTTTCCCAGCACACATGTCAAGGTAATTTTTGTGAAATTGTTATCTCTACTTCGACTAAATTCTTGATGAGCTAACTAAGAAAAGAGTAATAGAAAAGTGCTTAAAAGCCAAAAGCACTAAAAAATAAGTCAATCCAACCTAGCTTTTAGCTTATAAGCTACTTATAGAAAGCCAATCCAAACACCCCACTAAGCATTTTTAGCTGGGTAAATACTCTATGTTTGAAGATCTGTATATTTAGTAAATTCTCTTGAACTTTCATCCATGCCTGAAAATAATATGTAGCATGTCTTAATTTTCCATAAAATGACATATCTTATGTGTTGGTATGTTAAAAGTTTCGGAAAATATTCTCTAGGGAACAGGTTCCTATAGTTGAGGAAAATGACTTTCCTAGTGAAAGTTGGAAACAAAATCCATAAGTGACTTCCCACACTTATCGTCTCCACCCACCCCTCACCCCCAATAGCCCCATCACCGCCACCCCTGCTCACCTCCATTCCTCTTAGTCTTTACCTAGGTTGTATGTAATAAATGCTTTTGAGACAATAATTCATGCTTACTTACCAATAAGCATGTCAGGACAATATTTTCCAAGAAAACATTTTCCTTAATACCAAACTCACCCCTTGTGTCACTCATGAACTGTACAGTAGGGTTCTCTAGAGCCAGAGGATTTCACAATCTCCTTCTGTTATCTCTGCTGTTTCTGTATTAGTTGCTATGTTTCCTTCATTGTTTTTTTCCCTTGTCATACTTCAATTTGTTGTAATCGGGCGGAGGATCCTCCGGAAACAGCCTCTGTGGTGGTAAGGTTTGCATACACACTATCCTCCCCAAACCCCACTTGTGTGATTTCACTTGTGGATGTGTTATCCCTTCTCGCCAACCTAATGTAAGTGTAACTAGCATCAACTTAAATATTGGTCCCTAGTCACAATCAGTTCATTTCGCCTTATGTAGTTCTTTTGCTTCCATTAAACTTTGTTATTAACCAAGTCCGCAGTTTACAAGTATGTAATTTGGACAAACATATACTGTATTCGCATCATTTTATTGTGAACGAGTTGTTGACTTGTGTTCTAACCTTGGTTTTTCGTGCAGGAAAAATGGGGAAAGAATCTGTATCTTTCTTGTCTATGCTACGGGCGCACTGTATCGTGAAGAAAAACTGTGACCAATTGTTGTACACCTGACAAATGAAGATCTTATATCCCCGCCAACTTCTCGTTTTCTTTGTTTCATTTCGTCGAAGTGTAAATGGATGGCAAAGTTAGATGTCTTAGAATGTTATGCATAGGGGAAAACTTTAGTTTATGTCTGAAATTATGTAATGTTTGTGTAGCTGCTCTGTGTAACAGCTTTGTTTGGTATGTTGTTTTTGTTGTCCTCTGCTAGGTACAGGAACAATATGTTTTTGCAGCAAAATTACTCATTGCTTAATTTTGCAGCAAAAATTTGTTTCATGTACTCGTATCAATGGGGGGAAAATGTTATCTTGCTTGACTATCTTGTTTTCTTCGCGCTTAGTTGATAAATTTTATTCCATCGAAATATATCAGTCGATAAAGATGGATTATTTGTGAACGAATTTTGTCATATAAATATCGGCATTTGTGATTGTGGGTTATCGATTAATCCGAGATGAAAACAAGTTGTTTTAATTGGACATGTATTTATATTTGACTTTTAAATGTGTATTTAAATACTTTTGCTAATTCAATCACTAAAATGAGCTGAAGTATAAGTTAAGTGGTCAGTCCAGTATTCATAAACTTTTCATTTTGGATTCACCTATGGCCATAAATATTTGTGTGATTACCAAATTGATGTCATTAAGTGCAAAGATATGGTCGCATTATTTCTTGATTAGAAAATATGATATTCTTTTGAGAAAAAATGATATTTTTTGGAGACAAATAAAATGGGAAATGCTCCCTCCGTTTTAATATAGTGGTTATATTTTGCTTTTTTAAAATTAATTTGACTTATTTTCAAGGTTAATTTTAGATTAGATTTATTCGATACTTTATAATTAAATTGAGACATTCAAAAATTATACGAAAATATTAGAAATTTTAATTTTCTCATATTAATATAATGAAAAAATATCTAAATATTAATCAAAATTTGTATCGTTAGATTCTCAAAAATGAAATTATGACAAATATTTTAACACAGAGGAACGGTAAAGGGTGTCATAATTCATTTATCTAAACTCTAAGGGACAAAACATAAATTATAATTTGAATATTCATACAGAATAATATCAGTGGCTAAGGTTTATCCATGTTGGAACACATCATTCACCAAAAACTACAAAAACCAACAAAACCCTTTCTCATACCCATTTTGTTTTTGTTTTTTTCATTAGTTATTTTAGTCTAAAATAAATTAATTTTGATCAATTTTTTAATATTTAAAATAAATAAATTATTTATTATTCAATAAGTATATTGAATTTTTTTTTTAATTTTATTTTTACTTTTTAAGTTATGACTTTCAAGAGATTTAATTAATTTTATTTTAATGCGGTTGAAATTTCGAGTGTTGATAATACTTCCTCGTCCATCTTTAGTCATTCACTTTTCTATTGACTCACGAATTAAGAAATAATAAATGATAGGAGTATTTTTATCGTATTGTTCTTTGAATATAATAAATTTAATATTTTAAAAAATATATAAAATAATAAATCATATTTAATGTTAAAAATAAATTGAATAAAAATAGATAAAATATTTATTAATTTATAATTTGAAAAAGTATTATTAGATATCTTAAAATAAAAAAATAAACAAGTAAAGATAAATAAAGAAAGTATTTACAAGGATAAATATAAAAAGTGATGTAAAATTTATGTACTAATTGTATTTACAAGGATAAATATAAAAAGTGATGTAAAATTTATGTACTAATTTTTAATTTTGCTTGATAAATGTGCATCGAGACAAAGATTTATTTATTTTGGAGCGGAGGGAGTGGTTTCTATCTTAAATACCATCCTAAAAATCTCAATTTTTTGTACTTCTCTTGTAACAAAGTGTATATGTAGAGGTTTGAGATATATACAAAGAGAGAGAGATGGCTTCCCAGCTCTCATTTTCCACACCTTCTGCTCTATGGGGCTCTTACTCAAACTCCAAATCTTCTTTATGTCACTGTAAGTTTATAAAGCTATGTATAATTTTTTTGTAGTTTGGCTAAGGTTATTTTTTATTGTACTCTTCTTGGGATTTTTATGTGGTTGGCTTTTGACAAGAAAGTTAAAGGTGCACTTGTTTAGGTGTTGAGTTATTTATTTTGAGGACTAAAGATAAATTCTTACTTAATATATTTTATCTGTTGTTCTTGTACTTTGATTATCATTTAATTTTGTTGTAGTTGTATTTCTTTGTTCAGTATGCTTTGACTGATCTTTGTTAGTATTTTGACATGATTTTTCTTTTTTTTTGAGCTGAGGGTCTCTCGAAATCCTCTTTAGTCTTTACCTTGGGAGGTAAATGTAAAGTCTGCGTACATTCTATCCTCTCTAGACTCTTGCTTATGAGATTACACTGGGTATGTTGTTGTTGGAAGGTAGGGGTAAGACGCCGCTTATGGGATTGCAGTGGGTATGTTGTTGTTGGAAATCCTGCTCAGACCCCACTTGTGGGATTACACTAGGAATTATGTTGTTGGGAGGTAGAGGTAAGGTCTACGTACACTACTCTATTCTTCTCAGACTCCGCTTATGGGATTACATTGGGTATGTTGTTGTTAGAAGGTAGAGGTAAGGTTAGATACACTCTATCTTCCCAGACCCCACTTGTGGGACTGGGAATTATGTTGTTGGGAGGTAGAGGTAAGGTCGATGTACCAGGGGCAGAGCCAGCCTTTTGTTAGGGGGTTCATCCTTCGATGGAAAAATATATCATTTATACATGATTAAAATTATATTTTATGTGGTTATAGTAGGTGTTGAACGCCCTTCGACTAAGTTTTCTTTGAATATTGAACCCCCTTGGTTGAAATCTTGGCTCCGCCTCTGCGATGTACGCTACTCTATCCTCCCCAGACTCCGCTCATGGGATTACACTAGATATGTGGTTGTTGGAAGGTAGAGGTAAGGTCTTCATACACACTATCCTCTCCAGACCCCAATTGTGGTATTACACTGAGGAATAAAGTTGTTGAGAGGTAGAGGTAAGGTTTGTGTATACTCTATCCTCTCCAGACTATGCTTATGGGATTACACCGGGTATGTTGTTGTTAGAAGGTAGAGGTAAGGTCTACATACACTCTATCCTCCCCAGACACCACTTGTGGGATTACACTGGGAATTATGTTGTTGAGAGGTAGGGTAAGGTCTACGTACTCTACCCTATCCTTCTCAGACTTTGTTGGATTACACTGGTATGTTGTTGTTGGTTTTTGGTTCAAATTGTGTAGTTTTGATGACTCCTTTTGAAATCTCAAAGTGGGACATTATTTTTTATTTTTGGATAGGTTAAGGTCGAGAGTTTGTATTTTTCCTAGACTCTTTTGAATTTTTGATGTGGAACTCTAGATAGGTTAAGGTCGAGAGTTTGTATTTTTCCTAGACTCTTTTGAATTTTTGATGTGGAACTCTAGATGTTCTTCCAAACAATTTAAGTTGATACATGGTTGAAATTCAATTGGGATATGTTTTATTTGTTTGTTTGTTTCTTCTTTTGGACTGGTTAAAGCCATTCTTGATTGTTCCTTCTGATTGGGGTTGTTTTCGGTTGCAAGTTAATATTCTTGAAATGGTCATTTAGGTTGAAAGTTTGTGTTTTTCCTAGACCCTTTTGAATTTTTGGGGTGGAACTCCATGTGTTGTTCCAAATAGCTTAAGTTGTTTTTGTTTGTTTCTTTCTTTTTGGGACTGGTTAAGGTCATTCTTGATTGTTCCTTCTGATTGGGGTTGTTACTTTGTTGAAAGTTGATATTTTTGAAGATTCTTTTGGAATTTTTGGCCTGAAAAATATGTTGGTACTTGGGGGTAATACTTTGTATAAATGGCAGTGAATTTGAAGAAGAGGGTAGGGTCTCACGTGAGCTGCAGCTCAGAGGACGAGAGTTGTACTTCAGCTAATCCTGAGCACTCACAGGAACCCGTGGAGGAAAAGGTCTGTAACTTCTTACAGCTTCTTGATGAGATACTAATATTTTGAATTTAATGGATCATTAACGATGATATGAGATAAGTTTAAACGAAGAAGTTGGGATTCATATAGCAGATCAGAAGTTGTTTGGGAATTGGGACAGAGACGTAGTAGTGGTTGTTGTTATGTTGATGATTTTTGGAAATTCTACTTTTTCTTTTGTATATCTATGTCTTTAGTCCTCCATTAATGGAAAGATCTGAGAATGTGAATTTGGATGATATATATGTTTCAGAAGTGCATGTTACTATTATTCAATTGTATGATCAATTACAACTGAAATTCTAAGGGCTTTAATACTTATTTTTATCGAGGACACGTGAATTTTTTGTAAGTAGCCGGAGTCTATGTTGCTAGGACTCGTCAAAAATGCTGCTGCACCAGTGTCAGTTCCTTGAAAAATGCTCTACTTTTGGAGGATCGGACATGTATCTAGCGGCGTTTTTGGAAAGTCCAAGCAACATAGGCTGGGAGTAGTGTAGAATTTGGTGATGTTGACAAGGTTGGTGTTCTATAAACATGTACTATCTTACAAGGACATTAGAATAATTTAACATCTTCAGCGTGGCAGCATGCTGCATGCATAGTGCCGGGGGTCTATCAGAAACAACCTCTCTCTACTACTTCGGAGGTAGTGTTATGGACTGCGTACATTTTACCTTCCCCAGACCCCACTATGTGGGAATACATTGTGTATGTTGTTGTAGAGTGGCGGCATGCAGGAGAATTGGACACGGTGCTCAAAAACTATATAAAGATATACTACAATCACAAATTTTAACCTTAGGAAAAAATATAAGGCTTATCGGTAAAATAAAATATTTAAAAATGTTTGAGAAAATTATAGTAGGGAGCAACTTTGTTTGATTCTCCAAATAGTAATAGTATCATATAAAATAAAATGGCAATGTACGTCTCAAACTAGGAACTACATGTTCATAGTGATGTTACAATTACCATCTGATTATATTTATTGATTCGAGTGCTGTTGCTTTTTCGGAACAGGGATCTCAAGCGTCAGTCTCACGAAGATGGTGTGTGACTTGCCTATGCTCAAGTGCAGCTCTAATAACTGCTTCTGGAAATCCGATTTCTGAACCAAAAGCAATTGCCTTAGATGGAAATGAAATAGCTGGTTGTCGGAATTGTGGGGGTAGTGGCGCTATAATTTGTAAGTGTACATTGTTTCCCGTTTTGCTTACTTCATCCCACCAATCCTATTACATTTAGTAACAAGATGTTATAATTGAAAAGAAACGAGTATAACCAAACCCAACGCCCTTATAAAACAATAGTATCCCGTATATGATAGATCTTTGAAATATAAGAGAAGGCACCTGCATAGTTAACAAAATAACTAAGATATGAATACATGTAACTCAATATGTAATGACTTGCTGGAAATTTTGAATGTAATGACTTGCCGGACGTTTTGAAGTAAAGTTTTTATTGTGAGTCAGTAGTACTGTATACTGAGTATTTAAGGTTCTGAATGTTTTATCCGAAAAGTTCTGCTTTTGACATGTTGAACATGGAAACACGAACCTCAACGAACTTCTCTTTTTTCGAACTTAACCTAAACAAACTTGAGAAGCATTGCACTTGGGAACAACCACCTAAACCACAACATACTTGGTGTAATATACGTGGGGTTTAGGAAGAGTAGGATGTACGTAGACCTGACCCCTACCTTTGCAGGGTAGATAGGCTAGAAAGGAAAATAACGACAACAAAATAGCAAAATAGCAAGATAAACAGATCAAATGAAGCAACATGTAATAGCGAGAATTGGAGAGCACATTACCAAAACAGGCTAAGAAAAGAAGAAAAAGATATAAAATAAAATAGCGGCAACAAGTGGAACAACCGCCTAAAAGAACTTGAGAATTGTTGAACATCAAAACAGCACACTTGCACAAACTGTTTTTGCAACATTGCTGAAGAAGGGGTTTAGAAAGTGGAAATTTGAGCTAATACAAACCAAAATATCGAAATTATTCTCTATAGTTAGGTTCCTTCATATACAATCTTGACGTGACATGATTGTTCACATACAAGTTTCTTGTGCTTCTATTTTTTTATTCTTCTAAGAGGCCGCAGTGTAGTAATTGAAGGGATTTTTGACTACTTAAGTTCTCTTTTCTGATAAAGGTTAAATCCTTTTGATACTCAAATCTCAACAATATGCAAAGTTGTTATTGAGATCTTTCCTTTCTGTTTGATATCTTTTTGTCTGTGGATCGTCCTATCTCTTCCCCACATTATATTGTAAAGCAGATAAGTTGGGAACTACCGATGTCTATTGAATCTTTCGCCATACATTTTCCAAGTAACCAAAGGACAAATCGTAGCTAGTCTTTACTATCCAGGACAAGAATCAAAGAATTTTATATCCCAATTTAGATGAAGCACTATGTTATCTATATAGTGTATGCATAACCTTTTCTGGTGCTCTATATACTTTAATATGGTCGTTTGTTTTTTTGTTTAGGTGATATGTGTGGTGGTACAGGAAAATGGAAAGCTCTAAACAGAAAACGAGCTAAAGACGTTTACGAGTTCACTGAATGCCCCAATTGTTATGGTATGTTATTGTATCCGACTCATATTCTGACGCTGTTATCTCGAACTGCATGATTTGGGAGTCTTTCCAAAGGCTCTTCAAACATTTTTTAGGAAATTGTTCAGAGATTCCATGTCTTATATAAGAAAATTTGGAAAATTTGATCTTATTTTTGTCTCTTCGTGATATTAAAATGGTCTTGCTCAGGTGGCTGGTAGTTAGTTCGTAACATAAAAGTGGTAGCTTATGTTGCAGCATTTACTCAAACTTGATTTTACGTCCATAATCCCCGAAGAAAATTTTCAGACGTGGATTGTGAAAAAGAATGAACCTTTGAGTCCTTTTTAGGAAGAAGAGAAGTCAAGATGTAGGTCATAGTCCCTGGACAAACCAATGTTTAAATCTTGCATAATCTTGAGCGGAGCGTATATCGGAAACACCCTCTACCTTCCAAGGAAGGGGTAAGTTCTGGGTATACCCCGAAAACCCACGTAAGTTTGCTGTATAAGATGTAAGATTTTCTTTATTAGAGTCACAAAACAAGAATGGCTCCATTTCCACTTCGATATACCCCAACTAAACATGCCATTAGTAGTTTTTTTTGATGGAGAGTCTTTTCCCTTGATAATCGTTTGCTTTACGATCTTTCCTTTCAGAATGATTTGTTTTATCTTATCTTGAATGCTAACGTAGTACATTTTTCTTATCGGCTACCCAGGACGAGGGAAACTAGTATGTCCTATATGCCTGGGAACTGGTCTAGCTAATAATAAAGGTCTTCTTAGGCGGCCAGATGCAAGGAAGTTACTTGACAAGATGTACAATGGACGACTCTTGCCAAACTCATAGGTTAATTAATTGACCTATGTGATGTTCATCAGGTGGAAATAGACTACAGTAGAACTATGGATGTCACCACTCTCGTGACAACACTAGTGCGTACATGTAAGACCTCTTGACGAACTCTTGTTCTAACTACCAACACATCTTGATACTGGAGTAGTATTCTCGGACAATGATTAGCTCCTCGGGCTCCTCCCTTTCATCGCCTTGTTATCCGTATATTATGGAGTTAACACAGCAGCTATTTTGGAACTTGAGGATGTTGTGAGGAGTTCATATCTCGTAGTAATAGAGAATGAAAGAAGAGAAACCAGAAGCTTAAGTGTACTGTTATACGAAATTGTACACTTAACTTGTTCTGAAACATTGTCACTTCTTTTTCTTGTAAACTTTCAGTGTTTTATACCATCTATATTTTTTAAAAATATAGATATCTTGTTAATACTGCAAAATAAGAATAATTGCAATTCAGATTTAACTGCATAAATATAACAAGCATTGAAATTAAGATATGACCATCAAATGTACCTCAACCCAAAAGCTAGCTCACAAGGGAAAAATGTTCAAAATGTTCAAGTATGTGTAAGGAGACACACCTGTCTATTCCCCCGACTAATGTGAAAGACTAACAAACTCTTAACACCCCCTGCATGCCTGGGCCACCAACTGTTGCGTGGGCAATATATATCACGAGGCTCAATTACATGGTATCAAAGTCATGTCTGGGGGATTGAGCCTTGTTATATATATTGTCCACGCTCCAGTTGGTGGCAAATATATTGAAAGCATATTCAAGTAAGCACTCACTTTTCCGGGCAGAATTACCGAATTTACATGTTTCTTTCAAATAAAAAAGAATTCAAATAAAAAAATTCAATATTCTCGGTTAAATTAGTCGAGCTTTAAATACGTGGTTTTTTAGTCTTTTTATTTTGTTCTTAAATAAATGATGTTTTAAATAATTAAGAAGGTATTAATAACGTTCTTCCAATTTGTCTTTCTACGAAAGCTTTACATAACCAAATAAATTATTAACGAGTTACATTTTTTCCCAAGATATTAAAAGTAAGGATACGTTAATAAAAACAATCTTTGTTTTCTAGGAAGGAGTAACATAGTCAACATAGCAATTCTCTTTTTGTCTGTAAATATGGCTTTGAATGTACACATTACGCTCTCCAGATCCCATTACGCTCTCCAGATCCCACTTAAAGAGATTTTTTTTATTGAATCATAGAACAAGATTGGCTCTATTTTCACTTCGATATACCCTACAAGACATGCCATCACTTTTGAAAGAAGTGGAAAGTACATGATAGAGTAAAAACAATAGCTAATATGGAATTTGATGATATTGTGAGAAGGATTAATTTGGTGATCAATTTGCATATTGTCTTCATATCTCATAAGTAATAGAGAAAAAAGAAGCTTGTTTTGTTCTATGGAATTGTACAACTTTTTCTGATACCTTGTGACTTGTCTTTCACGTAAACTTACAGAGTTTATATCATCTATTGTGTTTTAAGTTGTGTTATGCTATTGCTGTTTTTTTTTTTTGTTTTTTTTTTTTGCTATTGCTGTTTTGTGTCAACATTTTAGAGGAGAAGATTGATAACTTCAAAAAAATTGAAAACAAAAGGAACGAACTTGAAAAAAAAAGATCTAGATTACTTCGCAATAAAAGATCTGCCCAAAGTCACAACACCACAGGCCATTGGCTGCAAATGGGGTACTGAAAATATCTACCTAAATAAGTATAACACTATTATTTACAATTTTGACTACATAGTTATTCCTTCACTAATCCCGGTACACTAAAGCTCCCGCTATGCGCAGGGTCAGGGAAGGGCCCACCACAGGGGTGTATTGTACGCAGTCTTACCTTGCATTTCGACAAGAGGTTGTTTCCAAAGCTTAAATAAAGTATCCAGTATCCAGTATCTACATTATTTTCTTGCTTCTCTCACTTGGCTTCTGCTAGTTTTGAACGAATTGTGTGAGGGTTTGATATCTTGTTAACACTGCAAAAGAAATAAAAATTAGTCTATCAGAAACAAACCTCTCTACCCCACAAAGGTTGGGAGAGGTAAAGTCTGCGTACATCCTACCCCCAGACCCCATTTGTGGGAGACCCCATTTGTGGGATTCCAATGGATAAGTTGGTAACACTGTAAAATAAGAATAATTGCAATTCGAACTTCAAATATTATTTTTTAGATTTGACTTCATAAATATAACAAGATCGGAAGTAGATATAGTTAAACCCCAAAAACTAGCTCATGCAGGGAGGGTTGGACACTAACTCACTCTAACACTCCGGCACACCCATGCCACCGACTAGAGTGTGAAAATATGACCGATGAACCTAACTCAACCTCAAAATTTAGCTCACCAGGGAGAATTGCCCAATGTCCATATAAGAATACCACCAACCCCTTCTCCAACCAACATGGGACCTCTAACTCACTCTAACAAAGAAAAGATGATCAAGAAGCCGGCAACATAGATCTCCTTAACTCATCATTTCTGTGGACAAAACAAAAAGAAATGATCAGAGAAAGAAAATGGTAGCTTACAATAAGAGGATAGTTCCTCTAGATGATGGTTTTTCATAAATCCATTCAGGAGCCAGTTCTTGCAGTAATATGAGTTTCTGTTCAACTTCACCTGCATTAATAACGAAACATAAAGATTCAGAAAGAAGCTCAAGTTAATCTCAAAAGGATTACAGGCTTCTGAAAATTGTAAACCAAACGTACTTCTATCAGTAATCTCTAAATGGCCGGAAATTACTTTGTGCATGAGCTCCTCTTTTGTCATGAAAGAACGTTTAATAGATCGAAATAGGAAATAAATCATGTCAAAAAGACGAGGCAAACGAGCAATCATCTGTTTGCGCCTTTTATCCTGGGATATGGCTGAACTTTGCTCCGCTAGTGCTTCACTCTCCTTTTCTCTTATCCGTGGAATTATGGAAGTTAGCTTCTTGCAGAAAACAGAAAGTTAAGCAAATCAGCCAATAATCTTACATCCACGAAGTAAACAAGTTTGAATTATACATAGCGAAGAATATTTTCTAGCTCAATTACTTTTGAGGAATGACATTTTCAAGGAATCAAATGAAGTTCGTTTACAAAAAATTGTCAAGAAAGATTGACATGCAAGTGTATCTTTTATTACCGATTGAAGAAGATTCTCAGGAAGAATGTCAAGAATATCATCGTCAGTTGAAAACCTTCCACTTTCACAGACTTGATCAGCAGCTTTTGCACTCTTCAAAGGAGAGTCAAAGAACAAAGGACCTTCTAGTCGACAGATGTCTAGCTAGTTTCATTGGTAATTCAGCTGGATCATCATCTGGACTCATGAAACGTCTCTTATTAGGAGGTTCGAGCATAGGGGTTTCTGGAGCAGACATAGAACCATCATTGCCCTTTTTGGCTTTAATTACAGGAGGTGCAGGTAGATGACACGATGGTGAACTAGCCGAAACAATCCCTCCTGATGAGTATTTCATACTACTAGTTTGTTTTGAAGATAACTTAGGAGCATCAGTACATGATACTGTTATCTTCTTAGTGGAACCTTCGACTTTGAGGGGTATTGATACTGGAGAAACTGGCACGAGCCCAACTCTATCTTCTTCCTTGCCATCCTTTCCTCCAGTAATAGATGTTCGATTTGAAAAGCTTCTCCTAAATGATCCAGACAGGTGTGATACAGCTACCAACTGCATTAGAGATGCGCCATTAGGCGCCTCAGTGGTTAAGGATGACTAGATGAGTTGGTCACTTCTTGCTTAGACGGAGTGAATGGGTGTGGCAGCATTTCCTCAGGAATGTCATCACCCTGAAACATAAATAGTAATTATTACCAACAATGCATACAAAGAACAAGTGTATGGAAATAACATCATATCCACATAATCATTTTCCTCTCACTTTCTTTAAGAGGGATACAGGGGGCAACAGGATCCAGAGGGAACACGGTCACTGAGCAGTCGCCAAAAACATATATAAAATCAAAATAGCAGGCCAGCCACCGAAGTACTTTGTGGCTTCATGAAACAGCTATTACCACACTTTACATGCTTCACGCTGGCTTCATTCTCATACAAGTTTAGCATTTTACGTAATAACGCACCTATAATGTCCCCGAAGCACTACACAATATCATTATACCTGGCATCTTCTCCAAATCTAAATGTTAGAAACAAGTGCACTACTTATCCAAGAACGTGTCGCATAATGAAGGACCTCCAGCTCAAAACATCTCAGAACATGACTTCAAGCAAATAAACCACAATATGACATCAGTTATATTTGAGCAGATCGTTCAATCTAAATAATTAAAACATCAGAAAACTGATTACCTCAGGGTGGGACTTGAAGAAATCCAAGAGCCGAGAGCGGAATACTTTCCTCAATGGAAGACTGCTACTGTTAGATTTCCACTTCTCATTGTTATCAACTGCATTTGCATTCAAAGTGATATAAAGATCCGGTTTCATGCAGCAACTGCGTTCATCATACTTGATGATCTTCTTTATCTCAATGGCTTCAGGTAAAATGAACTTCAGCTGAGCTAAATGGCTGTAAGTAAACGTCCTAAGAATTTCAAAAGGAAAAACCGCAAATATTAACAACCCTCTTGAAACAGGAAACAGCATGAATGAAAATGTTTGAACATCTCCACATCTTCATACCTATCGGTCAAACTCTCTACTTTGGCAATAACACATTAGTGAAAGTTGTGGCAGATCCCTTCAAATGCAGCAACCGAATTGAACTATCCATGCTGCTGAAGAACTTTTCCAACATTTCATACCTATACAGTAATGCAAACATACATTTTACGAATCACAGAAGAAAACTCAACCAAGTCTCTTACTTTCTCATCACTGTAAGCTAATAAACAAACAAGACTATTACTTTCAGAAGCTAACATTTTGAAACAGTTACTCTCTCCGTCCTAATTTATGTAGCAGTGTTAGGATTTCAAGAGTCAAGTTTCTCTTCGACCACAACTTTCTTCACATACCTTTTGGTAAATATTTTAGATAGCTAATTAGTGTGACTTACCGTACTTTTTCATTTGCATAGTTTCAAATATGTAAGTTTTATTTCAAACAAGCTTGATTTTATGTCTGAATCCACATGGTACAAACTATGACACATAAATTCGTTTTATCTGTACTAAAACCAAAATTTATCCTTTTATTAATCAAGATAATGAGACATCACTATTTGAAAAATCAAACAATTCATATACTACAATTTTTCAAACATTCGAAGTTTTAATTTATAGTAATAGTGACTTGGCATAACTCTTATACATAAGAAAATTATATCTCCAAAATAAATTAATCACATAGCTAAATACACACTGAAAAATAGAACCTACCAAGCCTACAAAATTTCATTCAAATCTAAGGGACGTTTGACCATGAATTTTTTTTAATTTTTTTTTGAGTAAGAACTCCAAAAATCATGTTTCTCTCATAAAATTCCCAAATTCAACTATTCAACTTCAAAAATTCCAGATTTTTCAGAAATTTGAAAAACAACAAAAATATGCTTTCACTACAAATTACTCACAAAAATTCAAAAACAACTTTAATTTTGAAATATCATTTTTTCACTTTGAAATCAAAAACAACTTTTTTTCAAATAATCACAATTTTCATGACCAAAAGCCCTTAAATTATATTAAAATTAAATTTCACTCTGAAGTTAATCATATTAAAAGCAAAAAAAAAAAAAAAAAGTGGCCAATTTGAAGCATATTCAAGTAAGACCTCACTTTTCCGGCAGCTTTACAGAATTTACACGCTTTTTCCGTTTATATGCCGGCGACTCAGATACTGACGGAGTTTTCACTTTGTCGGAGCTGTCCAACGGGTCAGAAATCTCGCATCGTGTCGGGTCAGGTATTCGGAGCTTCATAGCTGCTTCTGAGGTCTTTCAAGGAGAATAGTAGTGACCGCGCGACGCGATTTGGGATCGGCTTTTCCGGCGTTTGGATGCTCCATTGATCCGTCACCGGAGCAGCTACTCCGGCATATTTTTTACCGGAAAATGAATTCTCCGGAGATAATTTCCGTACTCCAGCAGAATTTTCATTGGAAAATGGATTCTCTGGAGATGATGATTTCTTTACTCCGGCAGAATTTTCACATGGAAATGGATTCAACAGAGATGATTTCGGTACTCCGTCGGAACTTTGACCGCGAAATGGATTCGCCGGAGAAGATTTCCCTACTCCGACGGATTTTTGACCTTAAAGTGGATTCGCCGGCGATGATTTCCGTACTAGGGCGGATTTTTCAGCCGGAACTGTATTCGCCGGAGATGATTTTGGATCGGGAACTATATCCGTCACTGGAGCTGTTACTCCGGCTGATTTTTTACCAGAAAATAGATTCGCCGGTGTTAGGATCGAGAATTCCGAATAATGCGAAATTAAATAAAGTAATCGTGTGAATTGAAGACGATAACAAAACGATAATACCGATAAGTTGAAAAAATAAAGGAGGCACAAATTTAATATGGTTCGGTAACTTGACCTATGTCCACAATTAAAAGAAAAGTAACTTCACTAAATACTAATGGAACAAAAAAAATACAAAGATACAAAAGAGAGTACAAAATTAAAGTAATCAAATATTCTAATAGTCCAAATATTCAAAAGAATAACCGCATGCTCTAAAAAAGAGGATTACTCAAATTATTTTTCACCATAACTCTCTTATAAATACTCTCTACAAAGAAGAAAACAAACACAACTAAATCTTCTTCAAGTGTTGGTGTTCTTCTCTAAATGATATATTCCAGAGAGGGTGAAAATGTCTTTATTTATAGGCACAAAACAAACCTATGTTGATGTCATCAATGACATCAACACACTATTTTGCCAACTAAATTTGACAAGAAAACAACTTGCATGCAATGTTGGACTAGCCAACCAAATTTGACAAGAAACAAATTGCATGCAATGTTGGACTAACCAATCAAATTTGACAAAGCCAACAAATGATCTTGCAAGTGCTTGGTAGCAACTTTGTTTGACCAAGTATGCATTCAAGAAACAAACAAAAGGCCACATTACAAATTTTCACCTTGGCCTGAGTTTGTTTAATATAGTAAATTTGTTCCACCTTCTTCACAAAGCCTCGAAGGACTTTCAAAATTCCATGACGTGAGAATTAGATAAGTCTCCATCAGAAATTGAACCAGTAGCAGCACCTGTAATAGTAGATCCCAACGGTGTATACAGCGTCTCAGACTTGCGTGTCTTCATAACCACAAGACCACCTCGAAAGACTTCAAGAACTCCATCTTCACCTGTGTATTTGCACCCAAAAAATTCTAGAGTGCCCAAAGAGATGAGATTTTTCTTCAACTTAGGAACACATCTAAAATTTCTGAGAGTTCTTACAATATCATCATGCATTTAATTCGGAAGGCACCTGTTCCAACAATTTTGCAAGCAACATTGTTGTCTACCAAAACAACTCCACCTTCAACAGGATCATATGTAGAAAACAAGTCCTTGTTAGGACACATATGAAATGAACAAAACGAATCTAAAATCCACTCATTGTTAGAACAAGAAATATTTTCGGTTACTAAAAATATTATTCCTTCAATCTCATCAGCAGCAACACTTACTTCAGCGGTGTCGAAATTTTCGTGCTTATTTTTCTTTTCCCTTGTTTTACAACTTAGGACAATTAAACTTGATATGGCCTTTTTTTATGACAGTAATAACACACTAAATTACTAAATTTAGACTTTTCATTAGATCTACTCCTGACAAATAAATCGGACGCCTGATTTTCACTACCTTCTCCGATAATATCTCTATCTATCTGATCTTTAGATTTCATCATAGATTTAATTTTTTTATAAGAGATAGTTTCTTTCCCATAAAGTATAGTATCTCTAAAACTTCTTAAAGGAGTGGGGTAGGGAACATATTAGCAAAACAGCTTGATCTTCTTCCTCAACCTTGACATCTATATTACTTAAATCCATAAGAATGAAATCAAAGGCATCAAAATGTGACAGTAGGGGAAGTATTTTCATCCATACGAATTGTATAAAGCTTTTGCTTCAGGTAGAATCTATTCTCTACCGTCAGGCTTTTCAACTTTTTCCGCATGCCTTTGACAGTGGTTTTCGAAGCTACTTTACGTAATACATCATCAGAGAGATTTAGTATAATACTAGATCTCGCCTTTTTATCAAGGCTATCAAACTCCTCGTCTGTCATTTTTTCTGAAATTTTCTCCTTTCCTTGCAGTGCCATATCTGAACCATCCTGAACTAGGATAGCTTCCATTTTCAACTGCCACATACAAAGTTTGCACTTCGATCAAATTTCTCAACATAAATCTTTGTAATTGTCATGGTGACTACTAAGACAAAATCAAGATTAACCTCGCTCTGATACCAATTTGTTAGGATCGAGAATCTCGAATAGTGCAAAATTAAATAAAGTAATCGTTTGAAGACGATAACAAAACGATAATAACGATAAGTTGAGAAAATAAAAGAGGCACAAATTTAACGTGGTTCGGTCAACTTGACCTACGTCCACAACCAAAAGAGAAGCAACTTCACTAAATACCAACGGAACAAAAAGAGTACAAAGATACAAAAGAGAGTACAAAATTAGAGTAATTAAATACTTTAATAGCCCAAATACCCAAAAGAATAACCTCACAAAGATCACTCCAAAGAAGAGGTTCACTCAAAGTATTTTCCAACACAACTCTCTTATAAATACTCTCTACAAAGAAGAAAACAAACACAACTAAATCTTCTTCAAATGTTGGTGTTCTTCTCTAAATGATATATTTCAAAGAGGGTGAAAATACCTCTATTTATAGGCACAAAACAAACCTAAGTAGATGTCATCAATGACATCAACACACTACTTTGCCAACCAAATTTGACAAGAAACAAATTGCATGCAATGTTGGACTAGCCAACCAAATTTGACAAAGCTAACAAATGATCTTGCAAGTGCTTGGTAGCAACTTTGTTTGACCAAGTGTGAATCCAAGAAACAAACAAAAGGCCGCATTACAGCCGGCAATTGATTCATCACCGTAGCTGTTACTCCGGCGGATTTTTGACTGGAAAATGGATTCGTCGAAAGTGGATTTTTCGGCGACGGTGAAATTCGGGTGAAGTCCATTCGATGAGAAGCGGGAAATTGAAAGAGAAATTGGATTAAGAGATATTTATAGTTAGGTTTTTCGCGCGGGAATGATGACATGGATGATGACGTGTCGTCTATGCCAGGTCAGATTTTGGCGCCAAGTTTCTGATGGGTTGGGGCATACTATTGGTATTTGCTAACGGAGAAGGCCCATTGGAGCATCGTATGTATTTGAAATTTTGGCCCAATAGTTACGTGATCCATGATTGGGTCATTTGCATTTTGGCAAAACAACATAAATCCCGACAGTTGAAGCTTAATTACAAAAAAAATCAACATTTTATATAATTATTGAAAATCTCAATTCTAGATCGATTGAGATACATAATTAGCTTTCGATACATAATTAATTCCCGATACATATTGGAACCGTCTTGAACTTGTCTTCAACGTCGTTTCACCAAACCATTGGACCTTTGAACCGTAAGCTCTGATACCACTTGTTGGATTCAAAATCGAGAGGGCGTCATGCGGAAGTTAATAGTTTGCAAATCAAGACCGTGATAATTCAGATGACAAATAAAAATATACTAAAAACATATTATTGATATTATTTAACCAAATATTGACCTACACATGAAAACTAATATTAAAGAAAACATAAAACTATTGGGAGAAAATCTCTCCCTACACAAGAATCACAAACGACTATATTGTGGATGCTACTGTATTATTGTATGAGAAGGGAGGGTCTTCTATTTATAGAGTTCCAAAAACTTTGCCTCGAAAGAAGTTTGTCAAATATGAAAAAGTTTTATATATTTTTTTCAGAAAAAATAAAATTTAAATCTGGTAAAAAAATCAATGCAAAAACCCGACTCGACTTGTGGAATTATACTGAAAGTAATTTTTGTTGTACCTTTTTTTGTATATAATCAAAGGTAAAATGTAGAATAAAGGATCAGATTTGTTTACACTTTATCCTTTACCGGCTCAACTTGACTTACGGGCTTGAGTTGTCGAAATATACTGAAAATGATTTTATCGTTCGACCTTTTTTGTATAAGAAAAGGAATAACTAAAGGTGAAATGTAGTAGAGTTTCTTCGAGCTTTTTTTTCTTTACTTTCCTTTTCTTGATGCATGGTTTCAGTGGCGGAGCCAGGCTTTTGGTTAAAGGTGTTCATATTTTTCCTTGGGCAAAGAACTGTTTAAAAAATAAAGAAAATAAAGCACTGCTACACCTGCCAAGGTCAAATCCGGGTTGTTGATGCGGAAATGCACACTCTTGACCACTGGACTATGCTGCTTGTCAAGGGTGTGCAACAACATGTATATAACCATAAATATCTATATTTAACCTATATACTCTAAAAAAAATTCCAACGAAGGGTGTTCATCTGACCACTCTTCGTTGGTTGTGGCTCCGCCACTGCATGGTTTGTATACATGAAGAAGGGATGAAAAATAAATGTAATTCAGTTCTGTGCATGAAGCATTTTGTGTTATATATATATATATATATATATATATATATATATATATATATATATTCATAAAGTATTTTGTGTTAAATAGATGTAATTTAATTTAGTGCATGGAGCATTTTGTGTTATGTAAGGATGAAGTATTTCGTGTGCATGGAGTAATTTGATTTTAGGAAAAAATTGCACTGGTAAAGGGTAGAATATCCTTTTTCTTTTAACACGCAGGCGAATTGAGTGTGTCATGTATTTGTCTTTTAAGTCTAATTATTATTGTATATTAATTTGAGATTTATAAAAATTTATAATATAAATTATAAATTGTGAATGTGCATGTGTTTAATACAAATATTAATGGTTGATTCTGCTATTGAAATGAAATCATAAAAAGATAACATTTCAGGCTATCGTTTATTTTTACTTTTATCTCTACTAAAAATTTGGATCTCAAAAAATCTCATTTTTTTAAATTGGGGTTTCAACCAACTGAGCTACTAAAATTTTCTTCGAGAAACTCATAATGAATTTAGTCGATCTTTAGATGCATGTGAACATGTTTCAAAGAAATGTTGCAATGAAAGAATACTTTGCTAAAGTATTAAAAAGATAAAAGAGAATTGTGATGGGGTTGATAAAAGGACTTTATCTATGTAACTCAGAAATGTAATCATTTTAACAAAAGTTTTATTTTAATCCTACAACCAGGTGGAACCAATTAAAGACAGGGTTGGGATCGACCTTCTATTTCGATGAATAATGTTTTGAAAGGATTTACTAACATATATAATTGATACGAGTAATTTTATCATATTTTTTTTAAAATATAATAAATTTAACGTTTTAATAAATGCATTAGATAATTAATCGTATTAATTGTTAAGCATAAAATGGGTAGAAATAGGTTGATAATTCATTGATTTTATAAACTGAACAAGTATTATTGCACATCTTAAAATAGAAAAGTGGACAAATAGAGATGAACTGTGGAGTATCTTAATGCCACAATTCTGTTTTGGGATTCTTTGAAAATATCGCCCAGTGTGTGTTGAATTTTTCAAATATTATAGATATTTAGACTATCCAACACACTCCACGAGCGTAGTATCAATTTTGGAGAGTTCAAACAACATAGATGAAAAGGACACAAAGCATCATTCACATGAAATTCTAGATGCAACAAAAGGACCTCCCAAAATTTTCTTGCAACTTCATGTCGCTCAGATTCTTCAAAAATTTCGCCTAGTGTGTGTCGGATTCTACAGAAGCATGCATTCTTGGAGAATCCGACACGATGAGAGTAACATTTTTGGAGAATTTGAACAACAAAGATGAAAAATGACACAAGCACCTTTCACCTGAAAATAGATCAAGTTAGTTATATCTCTCTTCAAAAATCCGTTATGGTGGATCATATGAATATACACATTTATAAAAAAAGGGCAGCCGGTGCACTAAAGCTTCCGCTATGCACGGGGGATCGGGGGAAGGGCCGAACCACAAGAATCTATTTTACGTAACCTCACCATACATATCTGCAAAATGTTGTTTCCACGGCTTTAACCCGTGACCTCCTGGTCACTTGGCAGCAATGAAGCTAAGGTTCAGTGTTTGGCAGCCTGCTCAGTACCGAGTGTTCTGGTTTGTGCTCACATTCAAAATCAAGGTGAACGAATGCTCGTTCAACTTCGGGGAGTTTCTCGAGCTTTATTTGCAGAGTTTCTCCGACGTTATGTGCTTCTTTCAGAGGCAAGTCTTCCGGGAGTTCAATATCAACCTACGTCAAGAAAAGTAAAGAAGTCTCAAATCGACAGAAAAGAAAATCGCTATGCTATAAGAAATTTTTAGGAGATTACTGACCTCTACAAAGTACAAGACGCCAAATGTGTATGCGCGAACTGTATCAATACGCTTTACTTGAGGGTGTCTTATAACAAGATATGTTAACTTTTGCAAGTATTCTGGCGGGGCTGACTGTCCTACCAATGACACTACATGAAGAACAACATCGTTCAGGATAGAATTGGACATAGTATAATCATGACGATACCAAGTAACATCAAAGAATTCTTCGGTACATTATTTGACAATGTATTTCGAGCAGATATAGAACCAAGCATAACGAGATGTTTTAATAGAACATTCAGCTTTTAGTCAGGCTATCGATGCAGATTGAGCTCAGCAGGAAGCACACTTGCAGCGTTCATTATCATGGTACGTTTTTTCCTTGATGAAACCAATTAGTTTTTCCTTAATCGATCTCAGATTAAAGAGAAGCTTTGGTTTGCTGAATCACAGACCGAAAAGGAAAAACTGAACATGTAAAGAAATGGAGCAATCATAGTACTTTTTTAATACTTTTTCGAGTTATTTCATTGGGATAAGCCCGGTGCACTAAAGCTTCCGTTATGCGCAGGGTCCTTGGGAGATCTTGGAAATGGGGGTGAGAACGGCAAGTATACTCTTGCCCTCATTACCAATTCTCGCCATTAAACTACCTAATATCAGTTATCATTCAAAAAGTATCACCTCGAAACAAAAATGAGACTATACCTGCATTTTCCAAAACAGTTCCCGACCAGTTGGTGATGGTATAAAGTGCAAGAATAATGGCACCAACAGGATCAATCCACCAGTAGAACTTATCACCAAGTACAGCCGCTACCAATCCGACTACATTCGTAACCACGTCAAAATAGTGGTCCTGAAGAAAGTTTCTTCTAGTTAGGAGCCTAAACGATCAGGATACTGATGCCAAAAACAGAACGCAGAAGACACTACACACACCTTTGCATAAGCACGGACAATGCTGTTTCCTGAGCTTCTGCAGTATAGCCAAAGAGCAAGTTTTATCATTGTGGCCGTTATCATGATACCATACAACCAGACAAGCTGATCCGATGTCATCTTTTCAGGAGATTTATTTTCGAGTAGCTTTTCAACTGCCTGAATCAACACCTGAAAGCCTAAAAAGGAATAAACGTGAGTACGGTGACAGACTGTTTTAACAGATACTTCTCTAATAATAGAGCCCCCAACGAATGTAATGATTCTTAGATTATAATGCAAATACGATGAAAAGGTAAGCATGTCAAAGGAGATCACCTACCAAGTGTAGCCATAACAGCAGCAAAGATAATGATTCCTACTGGCTGCACTCGCAACTTCCCTATAGGATATTTATAGATGTTGATATTTTTCATTGACAGGTGACTGAGCCACAGTATGCCACCAGCCATGAGATCAAGTAAGGAATCCAACGTAGATGCAGCAATAGCTAGGGAACCACTTTTCACCGTGGCAAAGATCTGCAAGATGAAATATAGTTACTACTTCCATTACAGAAAAATGCATAAAACATCTTTGCTACAGGCATTGATCTCCAAGGTGCAAGATGTGTTACTAGAGCCATTACACGAAAAACTGCATAATCACCATCTTTACAAACAAATTTCAAAACGATGCCGGAATAGCACTTTTTGTTTTTTGATAACTATGGTATTTGGGCTAGCTTACGCACACCTCGACTAATTACACAAGATAATTGCTACCTCCCACTAGTACAAGTACCACATGACTCTGTCCACCAAGAGTTAGACAGATAAGAAGAAATCACCTAATGTTTGCTGGAGGCAAAAACACTTTGTAGTGACAGAAGCATATGCAATTGAAATTATATACTCACAACTATCCTAGATTCATCGACTGTCAATTAGGAATAACAGAAGTGTATGCAACCACAAAGGAAAACAGCCAATTCATATATGAGGTACAAGAAGTAAGATATGCGAGTTTAGAGTTTCCTCATTCTCGGATCTTGAGGTCAACTGAGCATGTAAATCGTGTTACCTTAAAAGCCAGTAACAAAACATTTGCATAATTGGAGATCTGCATTGCCCTCTCATCTTGATTTTGTTCTTCAAGACCCTCATCATCAATGAAATCAGACGCCACAATGGAATCAACTTCTTCAAATGACTTCAAGGTCTCGAATTGTTTTTCGTAGTAATCTTTTTCTCCTGTGGAACGAAAAAACCCTCAAAAAACGAAAAAAAAGAGTGATGAAAATACAACAAAGAAAGTAAAACTGCGTTTGAAGGTTACTACTAGCTTGGTTATAGATAACCAGTAATTTGATATACTTTTAAATCCTTCAAAGTCTAGTGAGTCTAGGATCTACCATATATCCTACGGGTTCACGTGAAGCCAACAGCTTTTGTTCAGACCCTATATAATGTAATAAGGAATCCACTAAATATCTATAAACATTTGTTTGTTAACTCCGTTACTGGTGCATAATAACTTGAGGTTGTGGTAGAAGCTCATAAACTTCAAATCCTGGATCCGCCTCTGGTTGTTGATAAACTAACCTCTCTTCAAACCTTATAATCACCATTTCCGAACTCAAACCATGTCTGACACGGAGGAGGATGGAAGGGAACGGAAAAAGAGGTATAACCAAGTATAACTATGGGTTTTAAGAGTCCTTAAAGTCAAATGGAACCAAACACTATTTTTATCAAGGATCAGCATCTTCCAGAAAATCTCATCTCAATATCTCTAGCATGGAACATAAGTTTTCCTCACCCTTTGACAAAAAACTGGTAAACAACAGCGCGATTCAGCCACACTGAAGACTAATATCTTTGATCGTGCTAATTTGGAATGTGTCGTGTATAAGAAGCTCCTTATAAAATGTTTCATTCCTAGGCTAGATCTCTGATTGAGTATCGAAGGTTCTCATTCATCGTTCCACCGCTGGTTAACGAGCTCTAAGAATTTGCGATATCATCTTGACTGATCAACCAACCAACTAGCTATATATTGATACAAAGTGGTTGGAATCGTTTATATGAATGTCATAATAAGACATGGATTATCAAAATACACACTCAACTATTACAACAAACAATTTGGCCAGAAAAGCCTTTAATACGAAATTTTCAACCAAGAAAACCAAAAAAGGACCCTGCGTTCATCTGAACCCATAGATTTTGGCTTAAGCTATGTATATGTGTTAAATAAAAATGCACTATATATGTACAAATAATAATCCCCCTCGGATTTGGAATGTGCTTGAAATTATTAGCTAAGACAGCAAGTTCAACACCACATATAGTTCCAATATCCTCATACCGTCTCCAATAAACACAGCAGATACAAACATATACATAATACATGCATGCTGCTTCATATACTCAAAACATGGCATAAAGAAGAAAAACAAAACCAAAAGACTAATCCTTTCGCAACAAAAGTGTTTCGCACTCCATTTAAACAAAGAAACATTTACTAACATTTTAAAATTTGTATTTTTTCACCATCTCGATACAAGGAAGAAAACTGCAACTTGCAATAGTTTCTGTAACTTACAGTTTTCTGCAACTTTTTAATATCTAAATGTAACGACAATAACAACAACTACGCCTCAGTCCCAAACAAGTTTGGGTCAGCTATATGAATCTATCACTATTCCATTTAAGCTCAGCTCGCGTCATCATCACACCACAAGTATCTACTTTTTACTTCTAAAATGAAATAATCTAGTTCATAGCACTAGAATTTAAAAATCGAAACTTGAAAAGCAAAAAGCACCAAACGAATTAGAACAGAAGGACCTTTTTTTACTACTTCCTACATAAAAGGACTAAAACACATATATCAATCAATCAAAGGTTAATGTGCTTTGTCGGATATCACAAGGATCAAATTCAGAATTTATTGATAACCAAGAGACCAACAATGCTATTATCTCAAAATGAAACTATCTAGGTCACTTTAACTACTTGAGTTAGTAAAAATTGAATCTTGAAAAAAAATTGAAACTTGAAAAGAGAAAGGCACCAAACAAATTAGAACGCAGAGGCCCCTCTATCTTTCAAATGAACATTACTTCCTACATAAAAGGAATAAAAGCACATATTCCAAATGGTCATTAATTAAATGTGGTTTGTCAGATATCACGAGGATCGAAATCAGAATTCACCAATAACCCTGAGACTAACAATGTTATTATCTCAAAAAATGAAATTATCCAGTTCATCTTAACTCCTTAAGATACTCTCCCCATCCATTTTTGCTTGCCCAATATTGATTTGGCGCACCCGTTAAATCAATAAACACAATGACAATCTACTATATCACACTTAAAATATAATAAATTCAATATTTTGGCAAACGATTATTAAAAAATTAGTAACTAAATGAAAATTTCTCTCTTGATTTTCCAAACTGAACAAGTAAAATGAACAGAGTGAAGTAAAAGATTAAAAGTTGCATCTTGAAAAAACCAAAGCACCAAACTGCTACTCATGTTTAGTAAAAACTGAATCTTAAAAGCAAAAACCACTAAACAACTCCTTAAGTCGGTAAAAATTGAATCTTGAACGGCAAAAAGCACCAAACAACTCCTTAAGTCACTAAAAATTGAATCAAGCAAAGAAGTACCAAACAACTCCTTTAAGTCAGTAAAAATTGAATCTTGAAAAGCACAAAATAAATAGTACCTAGAAAGCAGGAACCCCTTAACTCCTTTTTTTCCCTTTTTGGTGTGCGTGGGTGGGATGGTTAAGATTTTTCAAAACTATGATGTCCATTGTCCTGGCTAGCTTTTGCGCACCTCGTAAAATTTTTACCTTTAGATAAGCAAGAGGATTTGGACGTATTAATGTGCGATGATGAAGATTCAACATCAACATTAACACAACACAATATTTTCCGGTGATCTTGATTTCTAAACTGGACATGTAAACGTTGAATGTTGAAAAGCAAAAGCACCAAACAACTCCTTAAGTCATTCAAACTGAATCTTGAAAAGCAAAGAAAACACCAAACAACCCCTTTAGGTCATTAAAAGTTGAACCTTGAAAAGCAAAAAAAAACACAAACAAATTAGAAAAGAAGAACCCCTTTTCTCCTTTTTTTCTTTTCAATAACCGTGGTATCCGAGCCAACTTTCACAAAAATTTTACCTTTAGACAAGCAAGAGGATTTGGAAATATCAGTATCAACATTAACACAACACTAAACATTTTCCGGTAATCTTGATTTCTAAACTAGACATGTAAAAGCTGAATGTTGAGAAGCAAAAGGCACCAAACAACTCCTTAAATCATTCAAAATTGAATCTTGAAAAACAAAAAAACACCAAACAACCCCTTCAAGTCACTAAAAATTGAATCTTGAAAACCAAAAAAGCACAAACAAATTAGAAAACAAGAACCCCTTTTCTCCTTTTATTTTTTTTATTTTTTTTATAACCATGGTATTCGAGTCAGCTTTCAGACACCTCGTAAAATCTTTACCTTTAGACAAACAATAGGATTTGGAAATATCATCAATATTTGATGAGATGATTCAATTCAACATCAACATTAACACAACACCTCACATTTTCCAGTCATCTTGATTTCTAAACTGAACATGTACACATTGAATGTTGAAAAGCAAAAAGCACCAAACAACACCTTAAGTCATTCAAAATTGAATCTTGAAGAGCAAAATAGCACCAAACAACTCCTTAAATGAATCAAAAACTGAATCTTGAAAACCAAAAAAGCACAAACAACTTAGAAAACAAGAACCCCTTTTCTCCTTTATTTTTTTTCTTTTTCTTTTAATAAACGTGGTATTCGAGCCAGCTTTCAAACACCTCGCAAAATTTTTACCTTTAGACAAGCAAGACGATTTGGAAATATCAATATTTGATGTTGATGATGATGATTCCACATCAATATTAACACAAGATATAACCTTTTCAGGCAATCTTGCCAAGAAATCACCCCTCATTGATGTAACTGAATTCCTCCTCCCAATTCTACTATGCTTCCATCCATCCAACAATGGAGTTTTCTGCTCATTCTTGAATTCTTCTCCCTCCATTTTTTTGTTTGAACACCCAAAATTTCAAAGCTTCTTTTAATTATTTTTTTTAAAACAATTCTGGTAAATCCCATTTACATATATATGGGTTCTTTCTGTGGAGAGATTTTTGGTTCTTGAATTACATAATTGAAGAATTTTTGTCTGGTCTTCATAAATAGCCATAGTCACAGCCCGTATATATGGAGATTTTTTAAGTTGTCTTTTTTTTTTTCTAAAAATCTCATTATTTATGCAAATAATATATTGAAAAGCAAAAAAACATCAAACAACTCCTTTAAGTCGGTAAAAATTGAATCTTGAAAGTCAAAAAAGTACCAAACAACTCCTTAAGTCAGCAAAGATTGAATCTTTGAAAAGCTAAAAGCACCAAACAATTCCATAAGTTGAGAAAAATTATCTTGAAAAGCAAAAAACACCAAACAAATCTTTTTTTTTTTAATAACTGCGGTGTCTGACTAGCTTTCATGTAACTCAACTAATTTCACGAGATATATGTCACCTCCCAAGCATGCAATGAGGGATCCATCACCCCTTTCGACAAAAAATTATCGTAATTATACATAATTAAAATTATTTTATATATATATTAGACATTAAACTCCTTCGATTAGTTCATATATGCACTTATAAACCCCTCGATGAAAATTTTTGGCTCCACCACTAACAATAGATATGAGACTCATAACTATGTCAACCAAAGCTAGATAGATAGGAAGAAATCACCTAGCGTTTTTATCTCTATTCGAAAATTAACCTTAAACATCATAATGCTTAGCACACGTCATAGGCCACTAGGTCACACCCTTGAATTGCAAGCACCAAACAACTCCTTTAAGGGGTCGTTTGGTTGGAAATAAGTTATTCAAGATAATTAACTCCAAAATTAGCTATCTCACCATATATATAGAGAATAACTTAACCCATCACTAAGACATAAATGGTGAAATAAATAGTACCGACTAACTAATACCAAACATAGATAAAATAATCCTATATTTTATTTCGATACTATTATAACTTATACCTCACATTGAACGACCCCTGAGTCAATAAAAAAATGAATCTTGAAAAGCAAAAAACACAAACAAATCAATAAAGAACAACCCCTTTTCTACTTTTTAATTTTTGGTGTGTGTATGTGTGAGAGAATAAAATCAAGATTATACCTTTAGATAAACAAGAGGTTTTGCAAAAATCAATATTTGATGTTGATGATGATTCAACATCAACATTAACACAAGATTTAACCTTTTCAGGCAATCTTGCCAAGAAATCACCTCTCATTGATGTAACTGAATTCCTACTACTTATCCCATTGCTCTCACTAAGTTTCCTCCCATCTAACAATGGCTTTTTCTGCTCATTCTTCAATTCTTCTCCCTCCATTTTTTTCCAAAATTTCAGAGCTTTTTATTTTTAAAAAAGAAAATTATACAATTCTGTTTAACCCCATTGACATATATATATTTATAGAGATTTTTGGTTTTTGTATTTATTTTTTTAATTGGATTTATAAAGAATCTTTGTCTGGTATTGATAAACAGTACGATTTGGAGATTTTTTTAAGTTGGGTTTTTACTAAAGATCTCACTATTTATGGAAATAAAAATTTAACCTTAAAATATCCCTTTAGTCCTTAATAAAATGAGATGATTTACTACCATTCAAAAAATATTTGTAAAACTAACCTAAATATTTTTCACGTCAAGCCTCCAATCAACATGAAATATATAAAAGAATAAATAATTAAAAAATATAATTGACTTTAAATAAAATATAATATTTTTTCTTGAAAGAATATCACAAAATGAGTACATGAGTTATCTTGAATATTAGTAATCGTATTTTATGAATTCTACGTTGATTGATGCTTCCCTCCTTTAATCATGTTGCCACTATGCACAGGGACGAGCACCTATAGTTGTTACGTTCTTGTTCAACAAATAGGACCAAATTAAAGAGAAACGTGAGAAATTATCAAAATCATAATTCATTGTTATTGATTATGCATAATTCATATATAAACTTTAAAATTATTAACTAAAAGAAACAAAGAAAAATAGAAAGAATAATAATAATGATTGTATGAAGACGACTAAAATCAAAATATGAAGACGACTAAAATCAAAATAAAAGAAAAACCTAGAAGAAATCTACGATCGTGTATATGAAGAAATAATTTAACTTTTTTGCTAATTTAATTTCTCCTTTAACTTGATTATATGCTTTTTATAATTTTAAAAAGGTTCATTCACATAAGCTAGAACATATATACAACTGTAAACGAAAAAAAGGTTAGCAAACTATTTATTAACTAAAAGATATACCAATATTAATTCGGGAAAAAAAAAACTTATTAGCAAACTATTTACTAACTAAAAGACATACCAATATTAATTCAGGAAAAAAAAACCTTATAAATGTTTTCCTCTTTTTCTATTCTCATAGATTTTAGGACTCCTTTATCACATATACAAAAAGAAAAAACCCTATAAATGTTTTCCTGTTTTTTATTATCATAGATTTTGAGACTCTTTTTCTACATATATAAAGAGGGAAAAAAAACTTATCAACATTAATTATTCATATATTCAATTAAATAATAATTGAAGAAAAAAGATGGAAAGACGATTTTGTCTATTACAGTGTGTTTTAATGAAGGACAAAAAATTTGATTCAGATTTTTTACGGGTTTAATGAAGGGCAAAAAATTTGATTCACTTTTCTAAGGGTCTTCAACTTTTAATATATTATAGATTAAAAGGTTCAAATCACTTTTTCAGGATCATCACACTTAGTGTACGTGCTTTACACGTGTATCTCACGTCAATTAATTAAACTATACAAATAGGAAGAAGAACACTGCAGCTATAGAAGCAACTGGCGATGAGTGTACTCAAGTGATTTTGTTCAATTTGAAATACCACAAAACTAAAATCTGATCAATTAAAAAATACACAAAAAGAGCACCACAAAATACGAACGCAAACATAAATCTGAATTACATTAAAATATAGATGAGAAACATAATACTTGAATACTCAAAACTAAAAGGAAAATGAAAAAAAAAAATCAACAACAAAAAATAAATTATAACTTTACTTACTTTAACAATTTTCACCATAATTGATATGCAAACAACTTGAACAAAATTAATTCTTGTCTAATAAAATCAATGCAGTCATGGATTAATTCTTGCACGAAAGGATAAATCAATTGTTTTGTGGAGAACTCACGAATATGTGTCTACTTTGATAATAGACCGCAGAGATATAAAGACTAATTGGATTTAAACCACGACTCTAATTGAAATTTTTTGATTGGATTTAAGCAATGACTCTGATTGGATTTTTACACCTAAATTTCTATCCAAAGTGGAATAGGACACTAAAAAAGAAGGAATTTTTTCATACGAATTCTACCCTAAATCAAATTTGAAAAGAATATTATTATATTAACATAGAAGGAAAATTAAATTATATTAACTTAATAAAACGAAATAATAATTTAAAAAATAGTAAATTACAGTTTTGTCTACTGCAGAGCATTTTAATAGAGGGCAAAAAGTTCGATTCACTTTTCTAAGGTCTTCACACTTTTAATATATTATAGATAAATAATTTTTTATTTTGTAATTTTTGACTACATAATTAGCATCTGAATATATAATTTTGAAGTTGAGATACATATTTTTTAACTTAAGAACGTAATAATTAATTACTCCAGTTGTGCTTGGATATATAATTAGCATCTGGATACATAAATTTGAATTTGAGAAGTATAATTTTGAACTTAAGAATTCAACAATTAATTACTCCATTTTCTCTCAGATACATAATTAGCATCCGAATATATAATTCTGAAGTTGAGATAAATAATTTTGATTACTGAGATACACCCATTTTTAAAGTTATTTAGTCGACATATATAATACATTAACTAGACCAAAGGGAGATACATAATTAAAATTATGTATCCGAAAATTTATGAATTTGTGGATGTGTCCGGCTGTTTTTTTTTTTAAAAAAAATAGGTAATTAACAAAAAGGGAGAGAGACTTTATTTAATTTAGTAAATATAAGTTGTGTTATTATGTAATTTTTTTATTTTAGGCCACAAGGTTCAATAATATAGTTTTTTTCCTTAAATACCAAAAAAGGACAGGTTAGTGCACTAAATTTTTCATTATGCACAAGAGTGCTATTGTACGGAGTCTTACCTTACATTTTTTGTCGGAAGTTGTTGTTTTCAACATAGTTTAATTTATGAAAAATAAACTTCAACCACAAATAAAAATATGAAGAAACAACAATTTTATTGATAAACGATATGGGTACAAATTTGTTTCTCCCTTGATTCTTCTCTCTTGATTTTATCCTTAATTCGAGGACCGTCAGTAGCATATTTCTCGAATATAGGAAGATTTGGATATAAATTTTTCCATAATTCGAGGTCCGT
Organism: Capsicum annuum; assembly: GCF_002878395.1. Classification (NCBI taxonomy): domain Eukaryota; kingdom Viridiplantae; phylum Streptophyta; class Magnoliopsida; order Solanales; family Solanaceae; genus Capsicum; species Capsicum annuum. The sequence continues at coordinate 46,761,865 of NC_061111.1, forward strand.
TAGTGGCGTATTTCTCGAACATAGAAATATTTGGATTTCTCCGTAATTCGAGGCCGTTAGTGGCGTATTTCTCAGACATAGAAATATTTGGATTTGATTTCCATGTTTTGATCCCTTTGACCTTTGAGATATTCGAGATTTATGAATATCTCATTAATTTGTGGGATGTTTGGGATCTTGAAGATCCCGATCTTTTTATGAATACCCATGATTTTATGGGATATTCCAGATGTTTGTTTCAGGAAATATGTTACCCTTTAAATAGGCGGGATTTAGGGTAAAGTAGACTCCTGGAACTAGTCCCACAAATTTCAAATGTCTATAAATACCCCCCTATTTCAAGGCTTGTCAAAGGGTAGACTTGATGACGAGTCTTGAAGTACCAATAGAGCTTCTATCTTTATGTGGCGGCTATAGATTTGTAGATCTAGTTTATGAGAGAAGAGATGAAGGTCAGATTTGGTCCCACTGGGCGTGACAAATTGTTTTCAACATAATTTAATTCATGAAAAATAAACTTCAACCACAAATAAAAATATGAAGAAACAATAATTTTATTGATCAAGAATATGGGTACATAGGATCAAACATAAAGTAGTGCTCTCTTGACAGAGTTTTAGGCGGCAAGAGACTCTAGGGCTTGTTGGAGCTTCTGAGTGTAACAAATTTTTCTTTCACACTCCTTATGTACTTTTTTTTTTACTGTATTCATACTTTTTGACTTTTTTTGAAGTGTGGGGCAAAAGGTGCCCTCTACTTCTACTTCAACTTCTAAGTAAATGCGAACAGTTTAATTCATGAAAAATAAATTTCAATCACAAATAAAAATATGAAGAAATAACAATTTTATTGATAAACGATGAGACTACAAATCTGTTTCCCCTTTATTCTTCTCTCTTGATTTTCTCCATAATTCGAGGGCCGTTAGTGACGTATTTCTCGAACGTTGGATGATCTCTTTATGAATATTTCATGATTTTGTGGGATATTGGAGATCCCGATCTTTTTACGAATACCCAACCCATGAATTTTCTGGAATATTCAAGATGTCTGTTTCAGAGAATATGTTATCCTTTAAATAGGAAGGATTTAGGGTAAAGTAGCCTCCTAGAACTAGTCCCACAAATTTTAGATGTCTACAACTGTTTTCGAGGTTTGAACTCGTGACCTCCTGGTCACGTAACAACAACTTTACTAGTTACTCCAAGACTTATCTTCAATACCATGTCAAGTTAAAGATCACGAAAAATGAGATAACGGGAGACAAGGGTCTTTCAAAAACAGTCGTTCTATCTTTACAAAATAGTAATAAATTTTTTTTACATTCTATTCTCTGAACTTTATTTGTGGTTGTTGATTACATTATGTTACAAACTTTTAAATACATATTTTACAAAGAACCTAGTCTGATAGATCTAGTAAGTAATTATTTTTTGACAATATTGTCGTGGTACGGATAAATTTTTCATGTCGAGTATTTTTTTTTTTATAAAATTTAACATTATGAATCCTATTTTCGAAAAATATATATTTATAAGTTAAATTTTATACTTTAAAAAAATTCAAAATCACAGCTTGAATTTGAAATTTAATATTGATATTAAAATTTTGTTTAGATTTCATATATTAAAAGTTTGATTTTAAATTAAAACTTCCTGGGATTCCAAATCTTATAATCAAACGTCTACTTAGATACTTTTCTCATAAAATAATTTATTTTATATTTTGGGTAAAAGACAAAAAGTTATTAAATGTTGTTACACTTTTTTAGACAAAATTATTTCATACTTTCTAGTTTTATTTGGAAAGCTTAAAAATCTTATTCAGGGTTGGTACAACTACTATTAGTCGTGTGACAGAATTATTATTGAAAAAAAAAATCTTTAAAATATATATTCTAATATAAAATGTTGTGCACAGCGTTATATTCAATATTATATTAAAAAAAAGTTATAATATGATTAATTTTATATGAAAATGTGTGATCGTATATAAAAGGTATATAACTATGAATTATGTTACGTAAGTATTTTATTCAATAGATATAAAGTGTATTTTTCTCTTATTTTATTTAATTAGCGTTATCATGTGAGAAATCTTAAAATAATCAATAAAGTTGTTGTCATATGATTAGAAAGTCATGGTTTTAATATGCAACATAAAGCTACGCATAACAGATTCTTATAATTCAATCTTTCTCGAATTTCGTGCATAGTAAAAAATTTAATGCATCGAGCTGACTATTTCGTGGCTCTTATTATGTGGGACCAACCCGCTATATCATATTAACTTTTCACTCCTTTTCTTTTCTTTTTTCTTTTTTTCTGCTTTTCATCAAATTTTAAAACCAATTATTCTGTAATATAAAAGAAATTTAATTTTCATCAAATTAATTAAAAAATAAATTTTTCCTGAATTTTAATTTATATATCAAAAATGTAATATGGTGTATGATGCAGCGGATAAGGCTGCTTCTCCCTTAACTAGAGGTCTCGGGTTCGAGTCTTGGATATAAAAAAGTCCTTGGTAGGAAGTGCTTCCCCCGGAATGGGGCTCTACGCAGCGCGAATCTGAATTAGTCAGACTCCAATATGAGTATCGAATACCGAATGAGAAACAAAAAAAATTAAATCACCATGACTTACAGCAACATATTTTTACTTTAAAAATTGATTAAATCAACTCCAAAATGACTCCAATTTTAATACTATTTAATATTCTAATATTAATTTTGACATTTCAGTTCTGACAATTCCTCATGGTTAAATTCATCCCATACTTTTAAATATAAAAAGTAGACTTATTTTGTCTTTTAATAATAAAGTGTACAGCGAAAGGTTCCTTAGAATAGACCATTGTGGTCTAATTCATTCTTGTTTTAATTTCGTACATAGAATAAACTTTAGTGGACGTAACTTTTTTTTTTTAAGATAAATAATCTTTTTGCAGATTCATTCCAGACTTTCAAGCATCAATAGACTTATTGTGTCTTTTAATGATGAAAGGTATAAGATTTTACAGAATAGATCTTTCTGATCCGATTCTTTCTTAAATTTCGCACACAGCATAAGTTTTGTTATACCAAACTATTTTTCTTAAATAATTTTTTCCACGGATTCATCATGTACTTTCAAACATCAATAGACTTACTTTGTCTATTAATAATGAAGTATATTACGAAGGATCCGAATAGACCTTTTTAGTCTGATTTTTTTCGAATTTCGTGCGTAGTATAAGTTTTAGTGCAATTAGCTATTTTTTTCTTAAAATAAATAGTTTTTTCCGCAGATTCATCCCAAATAATGATGAAGTATATAACGAGGTTCCATAGAATAGACCTCTCTGATCGATTCTTTCTCGAATCTCGTGCATAACATAAATTTTAGTGCACATGACTATCCTTTTCTTAAGATAAATAATATTTTCCATAGGATAGTAGTTTATATTTTTAGATTATAATATTTCAAAATTTACGTCTCCGTGTTCTTAAAGAACTTGAGGCTCGCTCGACATAAGTTTGATTTCCTAAAAGTAAAATTAAATAACAACTCATTGAAGAGCTAATCGTGCAACTAAATAAAAAATAATATGTTGAAAACTATTTCCATCCCCAAAATATGCATAAATTTAAATTCAATCGAATTTCAATACGAATATTGAATAAACATCGGGCTTATTTAAACAAATTAAAAAGTTTTTTATGGGGTATTATTATTGTTATTATTATTATTATGATGATGATGATAATATGATATGATCTGACAAGTAATCAAGTGAGTAGTGAAGCCCTACCTAACTTTTTTAGGTACAATAATTCAATTTATATATTTATGTATTTGTCTTTTCCCTCTTTACTTTTTACTACAGATTTGGAAATATTTTACTCCCTTCATTTTATTTCATGTGTTATTATTATTTTTTAGTTTGTTTAAAAAAAATATCATATTTCCTTATTTGTTAAATATTTAAAAATATAATTACACTTTTATTTTTATTGGACCCATTTACTTAAAAAAAAGATAGCAATACATTTTTTGATAAAAGATAATTTGATAAATATTATCAAATCTTTTCATATTTTTTAAAGTTCGTATTCGATCAAATACGACACATAAAATAAAACGAAGAAAGTAATAATTAATGTCTGCAAATTTTCTTTTTCCTTTTACTAAATTCCATCAATAAAAGTTGTGTGAATTTCCATCCTTTGCTTGAAAAATGGAATACGAGTCTCACCAACATCTTTGTTTGCCCAAACTTTCTTCTTCTCACTCTTTTTACTTTTATTATTTATCTTCCACCCGACTCAAAATAGCAAGAGAAAAAAATTATGATGGTATAAAATTATTTAGTTTTACATTTTTTTCTTAAATTGAGTAGTAACATTTCATAATTCAATCAATGGATATTTAATTGGTATTTGACCATGAAAATTAAAAATATATTTGCTTTATTTGATTTTTTTGAATTTGGAGTTGAAGTTGTGTTTGATCATAGTATTTGAAGTTAATAATTTAGAATTCAAAAGTATTTTGTAAAAAAATATAAAATACGATTTGTATTTGGAATATAATTTAAATGTTGTTATTTTATGAAAATAGAACACTTGAATTTTTTTGAAAAAAAAGTAAGAAAAGAGAAAACAAATAAAGTGATTTTCAAAAACTCAAATACAATATTATTTATTTATATATATATATATATATATTAGTTTAGGTGTGTGCGTCTTGCGCTTGTACCTCACTTTAATGAGTTCAAACATTACATTAAATAGGATATTTGTTTAAATAATAAAGATGAATATAGTAATTAAATTTAATATCTTTTGAGTATGTAAAAATGAAGAATTTATTTATTAAACCTAATTTTTATCAAAAATATTTTTAAAAGTCGATCGACATTTATCTACCATCTGTAAATTACAACAAAATAATACAATGATAAAAATATCAAAATAATACAATTAAATCTAATTTTTACACACAAAAATTTTCTCAAAGTCGTCTGACACTCATCTACCACCTGTAAATAATAAAAAAATAATATGATAATAGAGATATCAAAATAATACAACTAAACCTAACTTTTACATAAAAAAATTCCTCAAAGCCGACCAATATTTATCTATCACCTGTAAACTGTAACAAAATAATACGATAAAAGTGATATCAAAACAATACGGTTAAACTTAAATTTTACACACAAAAATTTCTCAAAGCCGATCGAGATTCATCTACGAACTGTAAACTACCACAAAATAATAAACTAATAGAGATATTATGATAATACAATTAAACCTAACCTTTACCTAAAAAAATTCAAAGTCGACCCATATTCTTCTAGCATCTGTAAATTAAAATAAAACAATAATTAAGATGATAGAGATATCAAAACAATAAAATTAAACCTAACATTTACACAAGAAATTCTTCAAAGCCAACCGACAGTGATCACAAAGCTTCAATTTTGATACAATTAATTCTTGTATGAACAGAAATTTAAGCCCAAAGAATGATTTTGAATTAAAACAAAGAAGATATATATACACACACATGTTGAATTTTATTATGCTGACAAAAATAGTGAAGAAATTGAGGGTTAGAAAATCAAGCATCCACCATCCAGACATGCAATCGAATCAAGTTAGATGAACATCAATCATATTCTCCCAATAGACAAACTGGTTTGTTCTCTAGTTTAACGTACATCTCAATAATTATAGAAATATTTTCTTAATAGAGACATATTTTAGGAGTATTTTTCTAATTGAACAGTAGAAAGAAAAATATTAATTAATCTCCTACTATATATTTTAGGATTCCCTTATATTTTAGAAAGTCTAGTAGATAGAAAAATATTAATTAATTCTCCTAGCATATATTTTAGGAGTCCCTTATATTTTAGGAAGTTTAGTTAATATAATTAAATAATAAATTAAAAAATAGTGAAAAGACAGTTTTGTCTAAAGAAAAGTTTTTAATGAAGGGTAAAAAGTTTAAATCACGTTTCTAAGAGTCTTCACACTTTTAATATATTATAGATATAGATATATATTATAGACACAGATGTAGCTATAGATTATCCACATATCTCATATCTCCTTTTCGGAACATCTCTTAGAAAGAGTTTTATAAGGTGTTACAATATCTTTAAAAATGTGTTGCTAGTGTTTCTCTGATGTTGTCACGGTGGTACCAATGTTTCATGAATGAGTATGATATGGAGATGTAATGCTCACAACCAATCACAATGAGTATTTCCACAACTAACCACATGATATATTTCCACAACCAACCATAATAATACATTTCCACAACCACATGAGTCAATATCTACTCATTATTTTTGCTTCATCCATGAATTTTCACAGTCTCATGTGTCAATAAGGTATGAATATAATCACAATAGACCAATGGTACCACATTAAATATTTTAACAACACAATACAATTATTCACATGTATTCAAGGCTATTAATATCACATAGGGCCCCACACGTCGCATATATCACATAATAACTCAATTTTGATAATTACATCACATATAGGCCCCCACATGGGCACAACACTTAAATAACCATTTTCCATGATTAATTTCTACCCTTACCATGCATTTTGTATCATCATTTACTACTCAGCCTAGTCTGAAAGAGTTAAGCCATAACCTACCTCGAAAGACGAAATCAGTCCTCTACACTTCAACCCGCGACCTTACATTTCACGAATAATCTCGCACTCCACTAAAAATATTAAATATGAAATCTACGCGTCAAGATAAAACGAACGACACCCATATTGACTACTTTTGATTCGGGGTCAAAACAAACCCCCAAAACAGGTTTCCAAAAAAAGAAGGGCAAAATCAAAACTTTACTTCAAAAATATGTTCCCCATATTTTTAGGAACCTACAACTGAAAACTTAAGTTAAATCAAGTAAAAAAACAGGGTTCAAATCGAAAAAAATTATTTTTGAGCTTTACCGGGTAAAATCTCTGAAATTCGGGTTAAAATCAAGAATCAGAGTTGTTTTGAATGTTAAATTGATGAAAAACTAGTAATTATAAGACAAAAATATCATTCAAGTGAAAAGGAGTGAAAATGAAGTTTACAATCAAGCTCTAAGATTTTTGGGGTTTTGAGAAATTAATCAAGAAATTACTAAGAAAAGGGTAAATTCTTATCTTAAATCCGTAATAAAATCAAGAAATAGATGTTAATCTAACTTCCCAAGCTCCCATAAACTTCACTTTTAAACTCCCAAACTATTTAGGGTTTAACTCTCAAGAGGCAAGATGAAAAATGAGCAAAATGGACCCAAAAACTATTTAAATACTGCAGAAAATCTGCACTAAAAGGGAAAAAACTGCAGGTTTTTTATGTTAAGTCCAATTCGGACTTCGATGGGGTGCCCGAAATTCGTTAGGAGTTCGCTATACACAAATGAACTATGTAACCATACTAAATTCGATGTTCCGGACATGTTGACGATATCAGATTTTCAAAAAAAAAATATAGTTTTCACAAAATTGACCCCTGAAATCTGAAATTATAATTTTTCAAATTGAGGGTTGAAATGAGATTTAAAAGCCATAAAATCACACCAAATATGCTAACATTCTAAAATCGACATTCCAAATTTGCTGGTGAAGTCAGATTTTTCATTTAAGGTTGTTTCGACCAAATGTGGATCCCACACCCATATTTCTAATTTTCCAACTTTCCGACAAATAGGTCGAAATGAGCTCGGGTGGGTTGAGACCCGAATCAAAGGTCTACCTAGTCTAAAATTAATATTCTGGATCTGCCGGTGCAGTCCGTTCAGCCATTCGTCGCACGACTCAATATATATCCATATAAGTTCAAAATAAGACTCTCGAAGCCATAAAAAACCACAATATTGTATAAATAATACCAAAATGCATAAAAAATTATGTCAATCACTCTCACACCCCAAAAATATCGTAATGCAATTACGGGAAGGGGTAAAATAGTCAAATCACATAAAATCATAAATTTTACATATTTCATCAATTTTTTAGGTCGTTACACAAACCAAGACTGTGCCAAGGCCATGATATTTCTCTGTCATCATCTTAACAAAATTTTAAAAATAGGATACCTCATTATTAAGGATCCACTTATATTGTAAAATAATTTAAAAGAAAGATACGACCACCTGAAGATGGTGTCCTTCTGTAGGCACATTATGAATGGATCCATTTGAGGTTATAGGATTTTTAAAATATAACTGCTTATAATTCTGTCATGTTTAGAATTAAATCGTATTTGAATTTATGCGGAGAAGATATTGCAGATCACGACATGTTAGAGAAAACATTCTTTACTTTTCCCCCTCGAGTATGCACCTGCAACAACAATATCGAGAAATGAGATTCAAGAAGTATTCTGAATTGATTTCTTATCTTCTTGTTGTGGTATAACATAATGATTTTTAATAAAAACTCATGAAAGTCGATCTCCTGATATTGCTCCATTTCCTGAAGTAAATGTTGCACATTTTTACCAAATCGGGTGTGAAAAAAGCCCTGGCCCCAGTCATGGTCGTGGTTAAGGTAGATATTTTAATCAGGGTGATCGCCTTGCACTAAACAATAACCCTCAACACCAGCAGTGTAAAAAGAAGGGTGAAGCTACTGAAGCAGTGCCAAGTACAAACTCTGAAAATAAATGTTATCGTTATAGAGGAAACACTACTAGAAAAAATGAAAAAACCGACCACGAAAAAACGACCACACTTTGTGGTCG
>NC_061111.1:46773629-46816523 GCF_002878395.1 Capsicum annuum
TTGATATTTTAGGGATAAAATTTAGCTAAGAAAAACTTTGAGGCGGTACAATATCCCCCCCTTGGGAACATTCGTCCCCGAATGTTGACACGAGATATAGACAAGTATAATTTCAAGCATACTAAGGCATAGAAAGAATAAGGCAAGGATTCTATCTTCCATTGGATAAAAAAGGTTTGGGTATCTAGGTCTCATGTCAACTTCTGATTCCCAAGTCGCTTCTTCAATTTTCTGGTTTCTCTACAACACTTTAACTGAGGCTATCTCTTTACTCCTCAATCTTCTAACTTGACGATCCAAAATCTCTACAGGCTGTTCTTCATAGGATAAAGAGTTTGTCACTTTGATTTCTTCGACAGGCAACACTAAAGAATGGTATCCAATATACTTCTTCAACATAGCTATATGAAATACCGGATGAACCAAACCCAAACTAGCTGGCAATTCTAACTCATACGCAAATCCACCTATCCTTCTCATAATCTGATATGGTCCTATATAGCGAGGACTCAGCTTACCTTTCTTACTGAATCACATGACTCCCTTCATGGGAGAAACCTTGATAAACACCCAATCTCCAACCGCAAACTCTAGATCTCTTCTCCTAACATCGGCGTAGGACTTCTGACGACTCTAAGCTGTCTTAAGTCGTTCTCTAATGACTTTCACATCCTCCATTACCTGATGAAAAAGATCAGGCCCAAATATCAGCGTCTCACCTACTTCATACCATCATATCGGGGACCTACATCTTCTCTCATATAATGCCTCAAAAGGTGCCATCTTAATATTGAAATAGAAACTATTATTATATGCGAACTCTATCAATGGCAAATGCTCTACCCAACTACCTTTAAAATCAATCGCGCAGGCCCCCAACATATCCTCAAGGGTCTGGATGGTATGCTCAGCTTGCCCATCTATCTGAGGGTGGAAAGTCGTGCTTAAATTCACTTGGGTACCTAAACCCTTTTGAAACGATCTCCAAAATTATGATGAAAAATATGTACCTCTGTTAGCTATGATGGACACAGGTGCCCCATGCAAATGAACTATTTCTGCAATGAACAGCTTGGCATAATCCTCTCCAGAATAATTTGTCCTGACAGGTAAAAAGTGAGCTGACTTGGTCAACCTATCTACAATCACCCAAATGGAATCATACTGATTTCGGGACCTCAAAAGTCCTGTAATGAAGTCTATATTAATCATCGTCTACTTCCACAAAGGCAAAGCTATCTCTTGAGAAGGACCACCTGGCCTCAATTGTTCCACTTTAACTTGTTGACAATTCAAACACTTGGCAACATAGTTAGCCACATCACGCTTTATATTATTCCACTAATAAATGGTTTTAAAATCCTGATATATATTAGTAGAGCCAAGGTGAACAATATACCTCGACGTCTGAGTTTCGTCAAGGATTCTCTTTCTCAGACTATCCACATCTGGAACACACAATCTACCCTGGTATCTCAAAACACCACCACCACCACTACCAACAAACCCAGTATATTGCGACATAGTGGGGTCTGAGTGGGTAAGATGTACGCAGTCCATACCACTATCTTCGGAGAAGTAGAAAGGCTATTTTCGATAGACCCCCGGCTCAAAACACGGAATAATACCCAAATCCTTAAAAAAGGATGGAACAAGATGACAGTACATACCTACGCCACTCACAAGAAATAATAAACAAAGAATAGTAAAAAAATTCGTAATAAAGCATGCAACAAGGTGTCATAACAAGAATAATACCCTACCAAGTAATGCCCTACCCTAGCGACCCAAAATGGCACTAGCCTTCTATCTTAATCCGCGTCCTTCAGATCTTCCTATCTAGGGTCATGTCCTCTGTGAGTTGTAACTGCTTTATGTCCCGCCTGATAACCTCTCTTCAGTATTTCTTCGGCCTACCCCTACCCCACTTGAAACCATCCAAAGCAAGCTTCTCGCACCTATGAACCGGGGTATTCGTGCCCCTCCTCTTCACATGTTTGAACCATCTCAAACGGGCTTCTCATATCCTGTCCTCCACCTAAGCCACTCTAACCTTTTCCCAAATTATCTCATTTCGAACCCTGTCACCCCTAGTAAGCCCACACGTCCAACACAACATCCGTATTTCAGCCACCTTCAATTTTTGAATGTGAGAGTTCTTGACTGGCCAATATTCCGCTCCATACAACATGGTCGGATGGACTGCCACCCTGTAAAATTTGCCTTTAAGCTTAGGCGGTACCTTCCTATCACACAACCCCCAAGGCGAGCTTCTACTTCATCCATCCCGCCCCAATCCGGTGGGAGACATCTTCGTCAATCTCACCATTCCCCTGAATCATGGACCCAAGATACTTGAAACTATCCCTCTAACACACCTCCTAGGAATCTAACTTTACTACCACCTCGTATTTCTGCCTCAAGTCATTAAACTTGCATTCCAAATATTCTGTCTTGCTCCTGCTCAACCTGAACCCTTTAGACTCAAGGGTCTGTCTCCACGCCTCTAATTTATTATTCACCCCACCTACCCTACCCCTACGTTTCGTCAATCAAAATTACATCATCTACAAAAAGCATACACCAAGGCACCTCTCCTTGAATATACTGCGTCAACATATCCATCACCAAAGCAAACAGGAACCGGCTAAGAGTAGATCCCTGGTGCAACCCTGTCACGATAGGGAAATGATCTTAGTCTTCTTCCGCCGTCCTCACCTGAGTCTTAGCTCCATCATACATGTCTTTGATTACTTTGATATACGCCACAGGGACCTTGCTCACCTCCAATCATCTCCAAAGAACCTTCCTAGGGACTTTGTCGTACGCCTTCTCTAAGTCATAAACACTATGTGTAGATCCTTTTTCCTTTCCCTATACTGCTCCACCATTCTCCGCACCAAGTGAATCACCTCCATCGTCGAGCGCCCAGGTATAAATCCAAAATGGTTCTTCGAGATAAACACTATCCTTCTCAATCTCAACTCGACCACTCTCTCCCAAATCTTTAGTGTGGCTTAGTAACTTAAATAACCCTATAGTTATTGCAGCTCTGAATGTCATCCTTGTTCTTATAAAGAGGGATTATTTTACTCCATCTCCAAGCCTTGGGCATTTTTGCCGACTTAAAAATGTTGTTAAATAATTCAGTCAACCACCTAAAGCCCGCTTAGTCAGAAAACTTCCAAAAGTCTACAGGAATCTCATCAGGCCCCGTCGCTCTACCCCTATGCATCCTGCGAACAGCTTCTTTAACCTCTTCGGTATCTCAAAAAACCATCACCACTAATTTCAAAAGACAATAACTTTTTTAGACCCATATTTTTCTTGATCTGCATCAAGATGGGATCTTCAAACTGCTTCTCTTTGACTTCTGCACAGAAGATTTAGCTATCTTATGAACAACCACTCCTCCATCCTCGGAATTCAAAAGTTGCATTCCTAGATTTACAAGTCGGTGAATATCCTTCACCATATCCCTCTTTTCTTTCCCCATATGACAAAGACTGACCATAGATAACCTGCTGAGGGTGTCGGCTACCACATTCACCTTGCCCAGATGATAGTGCAGGCTCATGTCATAGTTTTTTAAAAGTTCCAACCACCGCCTCTGCCTGAGATTTAATTCTTTCTATGAGAAAATATACTGCAAACTCTTATGGTTAGTAAATATATCAACGTGTACCCCAGACAAATAGTATCTACAGATCTTAAATGCAAAAGGTACAACCGCTAACTCCAAGTCATGAGTAGGGTAGTTCCGCTCATGCACCTTCAACTTCCTAGATGCATAAGCCACTACCTTACCATGCTACATAAGAACACACCCAAGTCCCACTTGGGATGCATCACAGTATACAATAAAACCTTTTGTACCCTTCGAAAGAGTCAGAACAGGAGCAGTAATCAACCTGTCTTTCCACTTCTCAAAACTATTCTCACAAGAGTCAGACCACAAAAACTTCACCTTTTTCTGAGTCAACTTAGTAAGTGGTGCAGGTATGGAAGAAAAACTCTCGATGAATCTTCTGTAATAACTCGCCAAACCTAAGAAGCTCCAAATGTCGGTTGGATTCGTGGGTCTGGGCTATTTTTTCACTGCCTCAATCTTTTGGGGATCAACCTTAATCCCTTCACTAGACACAATATGCCCCAAGAACACAATAACATTCAACCAGAGTTCACACTTGGAAAATTTTGCATACAATTTATGATCTTTAAGGGTCTGAAGGATGATTCGAAGGTAATTGGCATGGTCCTCCTCGCTCTTAGAATATACCAAAATGTCATCAATGAATACAATGACAAACAGATCCAGAAACTGACGAAAAACCCTATTCATTAAATCCATAAAAACTGCAGGGGCGTTTGTCAACCCGAAGGACATGACTAAGAATTCATAATGGCTGTATCTGGTTTGAAAAGTTGTTTTGGGAATATCTGACTCTCTAACTTTCAACTGGTGATATCCCGGACGAAGGTCCATCTTTGAAAAACATTTGGCACCCTGAAGTTGATAAAAAAAATCATCAATCCTAGGAAGGGGATATTTATTTTTAATTGTGACCTTATTCAACTGGCGTAATCCATGCACATATGAAGGGAACCGTCTTTCTTTTGAACAAAAAGTACAGGTGCATCCCAGGGAGACATACTAGGGTGGATAAAACCTTTATCTAGAAGATTTGCTAGCTGTTCTTTCAACTCTTTTAGCTCTGCAGGAGCTATCCTATATGGCGGAATAGAAATAGGACGGGTATCTAGCAATAAATCAATACCAAAATCTATCTCCCTATCAGGTGGTATTACTGGGAGATCATCTGGAAAGAATTTTGGGAATTTATTCACTACGGAGACAGACTGAAATAGGAGACTTTCAGCACAAGAATCTTTAACCCGAATAAGATGATACAAGCAACCTTTGAAAATAAGTTTACGGGCCCTGAGATAAGATATAACGTGCCCTTTAGGAGCTAGATAATGTCCATCCCATTCTATTACAGACTCATTCAGAAAAAAAAGTGACTCTTCGGGTCCTACAATTCAAGGCGGCATAGCACGAATGGAGCCAGTTTATCCCTAAGATTGCATCAAAATCAACCATATCAAGTTCTATGAGATCTGCCTCAATATCCCGGCTGAAAATAGACACAACATAATTTCTATATACCCTCCTAGCCACAACAGAATCTCCCACCGGGGTGGAAATTGAAAAAGGTTCAGCAATCACATCAGGCTCAAACTTAAAACCAACAGCTATATATGGGGCCATATAAGACAAGGTAGACCCGGGATCAAGTAATACATACACATCACGAGAAAAGATTTGCAACGTGTGACTACATCTGGTGAGGCCTCTGCCTCCTGGCAGTTGGTCAAAGCATACAACTGGTTTCGACCATTTTCGGTGGCTGAAGTGGCACCCTTCTAAGGTGGTGGTGCAGATGAATTTGCCTGCGACTTAGCTCCTCCAATATTATTCTTTGCTGCCGGACAGTCTCTCTGGATATGGCCTAGCTGGCCGCATGAATAACACACCAAAGCGCCAAACTGACATCTCCCTAGATGATTCCTCCTGCATCTCCTACAGCGTGGATAGGACCGAGAGGTCTGGGCTACACTTTTCTGCAACTGCATACCCTGCATCCTCAGCCCCTGACTAGACTAAAAATTCTAGGTGCGCTGCTCAGCTGTGGGTCTGGACATTGGAGCACTAGCTGCCGACTGTGCATTACCCCGATTCCTTTTCTTTTGCCATTTGCCGCCCCAATTACCGCTCTGCTGCTGACTATGACTCTGGTCTATCGCGCTGGCTCTCTTTGCCTGCCTGTCCTTTTCCCTAGATTCGGTTATATTTTTCTTCTTCTCCTCAACTTATTGCATGTGGACTGACAGTCTAGCAAAGTCTATATCCCTGCGAAGTATATCTCCCTGACACTCAAGCACCAGATCATCTGAAAGATCGAAAGCAAACTTCCTCATTCGGGCACTCATACTACTCGTCATCTCAGGAGCATAACGAGCCAGCTAGTTAAACTTTAAAGTATACTCCTGAACACTCATCTTACCCTACTTAAGGTTTATGAACTCCTCTGCTTTAGCTTTCCTCAGCTCCAGAGGAAAGAATCGGTCAAGAAAAGTTTCCACAAACTCATCCCAAACTGTGGGCTCAGTACTGTCACGCTTCGCATCTTCTCACTCGTTGTACCATTTGTCCGCTACATCCTTTAGCTGGTATGCTGCTAGCTTAACACCCTCTACCTAATCAACATGCATTACTTTGAAAATCTTCTCCATTTCGTCTACGAACTCCTGCGGGTTTTCTTCTACCTTAGCACCAGAGAACTTGGGCGTGTTCATTCTCATGAACTGGCCCACTCTAGTAACTTCAGAAGTAACAAATACAGACCCAGTATCCTTCGACATCTAAGTCTGTGTGGATACCAGCTGTGCCAACATATGAATAGATTGTCTGAATTCAGCATTAGAAACCTCTCCTTCATGAGGCTGAGTACGATTGGCCCCCGTCCGAGGAGCTCCAGGAGGACTGGTCGGTACAGGAGGTACTCTAAGAGTAGGAACAGGTTCTGAGGTATTAGCTTTGTTACGAGTCCGCATCCCATGGGCGGGACGAATTTCATCATCCTGAGCATTAACTTTGGTGCAACGGGGAGGCATCACTGGTTTTCTGAAAAGTAAGAGGTCATTGATTAGGGGATAGATTAGACTCTAAAGCACGAAATAAATCACAAAGAAGAGAAACTTTCTTAAATGCCTAGTAACCTCCTGCTTAAAAGTGTGGCGCGCTACATACACATAAACAAGACTCTACCCGATGCGATTTCGTAGACACCCCAGGATCATGAACCATGCTCTAATACCAAGTTTGTCATGACCTAAACGAGAGCCTGACCGTGACGGACATCTCGAACCATGAAGGCCCGGAACGCCCTTCTCTATTTGGTAATCATGCACAACATTCATATAATAAAAGAAGATGCGGAAACATAATCTGCTATGGAAACATGATCAATTCTGAATTCAACACAAGTATGGAAACTGTAAATCAACTATATCTAAATAGCATCTGACTCAGTCTGCGAAATCTCTACTACTTGAAAATCTGACAACTGTCTGAAACTGGGATAAGGCCCCCAATAGACCAAAACTGAAATAAGTGACATAAGCTAAAAAGACAGGCCTTCTGGAATAGAAAAGGCTCACCACTACACAATCTGATCAGCTGTCTAAATTATCTATTACTTATCTAGACCCCTAGACTGAGTTTCAGAACCTGATAAGTAAGGGGGAGGAGGGGTCAATACAGATGTACTGGTACACAGAGCATATCCAAAATAATCATTTATTATTCAACATATATGAGAGCAAATTGAAACAGTTCATAAGTATATCATATAGTAAGAATTCACATGGGCATTTTAAAGACTCTGTAAAAATCATCTCAATTCTGAGAAATCTATGTTACTTCAGCGCTAGGTGGTATACCCTACAACTCTGAAAAATTCCATGGGCTATATGAAAACTGCCATTAATTAGAGAGTGAAGCCCCCAACCCAAGTGTGCCGTAAGGGTCAGAGTCTCTGAATCTACTACGCCACACGGCCGTCGCTAGCGTAAAATAATAATCTACCCGTATTGACAAATACGATTTCAGGCTAAGAGTTGCTTGAACTCGCGACTTCTTCGGGTAACCACCTAACCCTCTTTAAGCCTTATTTTAAAACTCTATCAAAACATAGTCTTTGAAAATATGCTCTGTTAAGGCATAAATACATATGGTATCATCATACCATTGACTTGCAAGTCACATCACTGAGCCATTATTAGTCTATCGTAAATCTCTGTTTTCAAAACACAAGTTTTGGGACCACCATTTCAGTAATTTAATTCAAAGAAACTCTTTCTCAAACCTCATGTAAACACATGTAAGGAACTCATCTTTGTCAAGCATTTCGGTAGTACAGTACAAGGTGGTCATGTCAAAGTTCTCAATTCACATGCAATTCTTTCTATTAAACACAAAAACACATTTATATCAAGAAACACCCTCTCAACAATTTCAAATCATGCTCAAATGCTAAAATATTGCGAAAACATCTTTTAGATCACAAAATCATAATCTTTAATTCAATACACGAGAGGGAGTTCATAATTTATGCTCTCAAAGATCTTAAATCTCAAATTGCATACATATACGTATACATGTAAATCAATTTAGGGGATAGGACCATAAGGTCAAAACAATAGTAATATTAAAACATTCAGAGTACGTAATTTAGAACATAGATTCCAAAAACCCTTTGAAATTCATGCATAAAAATCTAAAAATCATGCTATAATGGTTTTAAGCCCATGTAGTTTTTTTTAGGATAAACCCCACGTACCTCTATCTAGAAATTTAAAGGATGTTTCTTGATGCCCACGGCTTAGGGATTCCAAATATTCAATTTGTTTTGAAAACCCACGGTTGAATCTTGATTTATTTGGATAATCAATATGAAATCCTAGAGAATGTTCTTGAATATTTTGGGTGAATGTACGAGTAATGTGCTCAATTGGGGTTGAAATATCATGTTTGGACTGATAAGGGTATGGTAAAATACCTAATATACCCTTAATGAGACCGGTATTAAAATATAACTGGGATCCCGATTTCATGGGACACCTCGATGCGCCACTATCGTGGTGGCTCACTGAAAATTGACAAATGGAAACTTGGCCCACTCCGCAATGCGCCACCATCGCAGAGTCCCACTGGAAATTGACTATCGTCATTTACACCCTCTCCGTGATGCGCCAAGGACAGGAATAATGGTGTTTTACAACTAGGACTTAAATTAATCATAACTCCTTCACCGAGTGTCTATTTTGGACACATCTTATGTCGATGGAAAACTTATTTAATCATCTACGAAATGAAAAGTTGAAATCTAAGGGATTCCACCGGGAAAAAGAATATGAATCATTCTAGAAGCCAATGCTTGATATTTTAGGGACAAAATTTAGCTAAGAAAAACTTTGGGGTGTTACACTTGTTGTTTATGTGGATAACATAAATCTCATTGGAACTCCAGAAAAGGTCCAAAGGGCAATTGAACATCTAAAGAAAGAATTTGAGATGAAAGATCTTAGAAAGACAAAAACTTTGTCTTGGTCTGCAAATTAAACATTTAGCAGACGGAGTTTTCATCCACCAAACTGCCTATACCGAGATGGTTCTGAAACGATTTTACATATACAAAGTATATCCATTAAGTACTCCAATGATTGTTTGATCACTTGAGGTAAGTAAAGATCTGTTCCGACTTCTAGAAGAGGGTGAAGAGATTCTTGGTCCCAAAGTATCATATCTCAGTGCTATTGATGCACTTATGTATCATGCTAATGCTACAAGGCCGGATATAACATTTTCTATTAATTTGTTAGCAAAGTATTGTTCTTCTCCAACGCGAAGACACTGGAACAGAATTAGCATATATTGAGATACCTAAAAGGGACTATTAATATGGTTCTGTTTTATACTAACAAAGCTAGTTCAGATCTTGTTAGTCATGCAGATGCAAGTTATTTACCTTACCCACATAAAGCACGATCTCAAACAGGTTATTATTTACATACGGAGGTACTGATACATCATGGCGATCTAAAAAACAGTCTATTGTTGCTACTTCTTCAAATCATGCTGAGATAATATCTATTCTTGAGGCAAGTAGAGAATGCATATGGCTGAGATCAGTGATACATTCCATCAAAGAGAGATGTAGCCTGAAGTTCGATATCAAGATACCCACAATCATATTTGAAGACAATGCATTATGCATAGCTCAATTAAAGGTAGGCTTTATAAAAAGAGATAGAACGAAGCACATCTCGTTGAAGTTATTCTTCATGCACGATCTCCAGAAGAATGGTGATATTGATGTACAACAGATCCGTTCCAGTGATAAACTAGCAGATTTGTTCACTAAATATTTACCAACTTCAGCTTTTGAGAAGATGGTACACAAGATTGAAATGCGAAGACTGAACCTGTTGAATCGGGGTCTTCATCTGGGAGAGTAAGAATACGCGTTGTACTCTTTTTTCATTAACCAAAGTTTTATTCCACTGAATTTTCCTAAGAATGTTTTTAATGAGGCAACACCCAAATGCGTATTCTGTAATTTTTTCTTTATATGGACATAAAAGGGGAGTGTTGTGTAATATGTAGAAGTCCATGTATCAACATTAATTGTCATGTGGCTTTAATTTAATTAGGCTACAAAAGTCCACTCACCTTTCACCTCTTGAGTTGGACCTTATCCAACTTAGGCTATAAATAGCGGTTCTATGTAGAAAATGAAACAAGTGAAGATTAAGGGAAATAGACACCACAAGACCATTTTTAAAATTAATAGCCCAAATTTGATATTTTGCCAAAAAATAGCTAGTCGGCTAAACTTTTTCCATATTATAGTCATTTTCTAATTTTATTTATTTTGACCTGTGCAGTTCAGATACAATTTATATATCATATTGATATAGTTATATAAAATACTGATACAGTTTTCAACTTGGGACATTCAGCTCTTTTCTAAAAAAAAATCAGTTTTTTTGCTACAGATTTTTTAACTGAAATTTTTTTTGCTTTTTCTTTTTGGTTGTTTAAAAATACTAATTAAATATATTGTATAAAAATGGTGTAATTGTTATATAGAGTATGTATCTATATAAGATATATGTATATAAATTGTATAGTTCTATCAAATATCTATATGTATAAAAAATATATATATATATAAAATGTATAGAAAGTGTGTAAAAATTATATAATTGTTGTATAAAACGTGTAAAAAAATTTGTACAATTATTGTATAAATTGTGTATAGAAACTATACAATATTCGTATAGAATATTCATATGTATAAGATATGTATAGAAAGTGTATAGAATATGCATAGAAACTGTATAGAACAAGCCAACAAATTAAAATGACTAGAAAATGAAATTTAAATTCCATGGCGATTTTCATGGAATTAATTTCAGTCAAATTATAGCTTTCTCCAAAAACCAAGTTGGCTGAGAAAATTAAATAATAGATCACTCCTTTGTTCATAACTAGATATCGAGGGTTCGTGCCAATATAAATTATTTTTTTACCTTAATTTATGTGACACAAATAGAAATTAGATAATTAGTTATATTTTTAATATGTTCTTTGATATTTTAAGTTGTTAACTATTCTAATTTTAAATATTTTTCTATGTAATTTTTAAATAATATATGTTATATTCCTTGTTCAAATTTTTGTGACATTAATAGACAATTATAGTTTTTAAATAATTTAAATTTTATATTTTCGCGATTTATAATGATTTTTCCTCTATTCTACTAATTGGAAGTGATTAGTATAATTATTATAAAAAATACTTGTCAAAAAAATTTAATTGGGTCCATATAAGACCCCAAGTTAATTTATAAGATCGAGAGTTAATTTATTATTTATATTTATTTTATTTTTATTAAGTATCATTAATTTATTAATACTCAGATGATTTATAATAATTAATTATGGGTGATATAGTATAATCACGATTGAAGATGCTGAAGCAGTTATGTCATTAATATCTATTTTACTTTATTTATTAAATATTATTATTTTTAATACATAAATAACTTATAATAATTAATTAGGGATGATATAGTAAATTACGATTAAAGCAGTTGAAGCAGGCATGTCGACCATGAGTAGCTTGCTTCAGCTGCTTCATTGTCACTTATTATATTGGAGAATGACTTTAAAAAAATACTTGTGAAAAAACTTTAAGAGGGTCTCATATAAGTCATTAAGTTAATTTAAAACACCAAGAGTTAATTTTTATTTTTTATTAAATAT
This sequence comes from Capsicum annuum, assembly GCF_002878395.1. Classification (NCBI taxonomy): domain Eukaryota; kingdom Viridiplantae; phylum Streptophyta; class Magnoliopsida; order Solanales; family Solanaceae; genus Capsicum; species Capsicum annuum. The sequence continues at coordinate 46,785,526 of NC_061111.1, forward strand.
TATTAATTTCTTAATATTCAGATGACTTATAATAATTTACTAAGGGTGATACGATAAAATTACGGTTAAAGCAGAAGTAGACATGTCATAAATGTCTATTTTATTTTTTAATCAAACATTATTAATTTTCTAATATGTAAATGACTTATAATATTTAATTAGAGATATAATGATTAATTAGTGGTGATATAGTAAAATTACGGTTGAAGCAGACATGTCATAAATGTCTATTTTATTTTCTTATTAAATATTATTAATTTTCTAATACATAAATGACTTATAAGTAATTAATTAGGGGTGATATAGTAAAATCACAGCTGAAGCAGCTAAAGCAGGCATTAGGTCAAATCAGGAATGATATAGTAAAATTACGATTGAAGCAGCTGAAACAGATATGTCATAAATATCTATTTTAATTTTTTATTAAATATTATTAATTTTATAATATATAAATAACTTATAATAATTAATTAGAGGTGATGCATTAAAATCACAGTTAAAGCAGGCATGTCGACTTCATTTGTGCTTGAGCGACTTATTCCCCTTATTATATAAGAGAAAATATTGGCTGTTTTCCCATGACTAGATGTTTAAATAAAGAAACATTTTTTTTTTAATTTTTGAATAAATTAGAAAATTACTCATTTATCCATTCAATTTTTTTTCTACCTGTCCAAATTCAAGAAAAAAAAAACTTATGTCAAGCCACCTTTTGAGGGTGGATTACGTTTTCAAAAGTGTTCTTTATCTTAATTTAGACAAACAATAGCAATGCAATTGCAAAAGACAATGAACAATCAAACAAAATATAAACTCATACCAATTGATTTATGATCTAAATTGTTCTGTTTCATGGGATTGATGATGTCATATGAAATATAGGAGGGAAATGGGGCACGCTACACTAAAATGAACACTAAAAGTTTTCATTATGTGTGGAATGGAACACTGGAGAGACGTTAACACACAACAAGAAATAACCATAAGCCTTAATACTACCAAACGTGAAAATAATTTATTTTTAATTTTTTTTTTTTTTTTGAGATAAGTATCCAGTACCCTTCGAGCAATGTTCAAAGTTTCTATGACACACTCTAACTTCACATAAAACTCATTATTCCTGAACTCAATTTTAACATATTTTTGTCATCCTTTTGTGCTGACATGATAGTTTTATTACGTAAAAATAAAATCTACATCAAATGTGTCATGTCAACTAAAAAGTGTGACAAAAATGCACTAAAATTAAGTTAGGAGATAATAAAAACCCTGTAAAATTGGAGGGAATCGTAACAAATTTGATCGTACTAGATGAGTTACTCAGAGTTTTTTTATATCTTCTCATTAAAGAAGTCAACTAGCCTTTTCATCAATACACCAGCTTTCTCACAAGTTGGTTCAAGCAAATGAAAAACATGATCCTCCCCTTGTGTTTCCATAATCTCCACCTCACCTTTCCATCCACTCTTCTTCAGTGCATCATAATAAGCCAAACTCCTTCCTCTCATGACATCTTTCTCTGCTGTAAAAATCAAAATCTTTAGACAAATAAGACTAGACAATAACCTAAAATGAAGTGCTGGATTTAACCTCGGATCATCAAGTCCTGTACATCCTGGAAAAACAAACGAACAATACTCATCAGGTTCATCGTTACCGAAAAAGAGATGTATTAATGCCATACCAACAATCTTAAAACCATCCCCTAGTGGCTTTTCACTAGCACTTGCTCGAACCATCATGTCATGGACAATATTTGCACCCGCACTGTCACCAGCCAAGAAAACACGCGAAAAATCAACGTGATCCTTAAGCCATGGTTCCGTTATGAGATGGTCGGACATTTCAACATGTAAAGCAGCCCATTTTATGACGGCCCAAGAATCATCATAGCATATAGGTAAAGGGTGTTCTGGGGCTAGTCTATAATCGACGGATATGGCAACCACGTTGGCCTTAGTAACAATAGAGTGTAGGTACTTGTCATGTCCTGTTGAAAAGGCTGATTCAATTGAAAATCCACCACCATGTATGTAAATAAGGAGAGGAAACTTTTGATTATTTTCGGTTATTTTGGGAAGATAAAGGCGGGCTGAATTGTTGTTCACGTCCTTTGATCGTACCCCAGTATTGGGATCATCTGATGGAAGGACATAGACATAATTATGAAATCTTTCTACTCTGCCATCTTTGTAGACACGAAAGAAGGGGGGGAAATCATGAGCTATTTCATCTGCTGGGGTTGAAACCATGATTTCATTTTGAGAGTACCAAGTAGAATTTCCACCATCATATAGAGTAGGAGTTATGAATTTTAGATATTCCTTTATTTAGAAAGGACATTGGAATTGACTGGTATGTTGGAATGCTTTGGATGCTAGTACATAAGCAATTACTCCTGTTTCAAAATAAGTGAATTGTTAGAATATTTATTGATATTTTAAAATAAGTGAATTATTAATTTTTTTTTTTAAAATTTATCATTTGACAATCAATTAACTTTTGAAAAAGTATTATAAAATTATTTTTTCTTTTTCTTTTTAGGTAAAAATAAAAAATTATATTAAATTTATGTCTTTAATATTTTTCTTTTAATTTATGTATAAAAATTCAATAATTCATTTATTATGAAACGAGAAACTTAAAATAGTGTTTGGAGCATGCCATGTTTGAATGACATGGCGATTGGCGGCTATATTTTGAGTAACTTTGAAATGTCCCGTGAGTTCTTCTTTGTTTATTTTTGGGGGATTGGACCCTCTTCATTTCCCCCACGTTGTGATTTAGATTTGTAACACTTATCCTACTTATTTATTAATTATTTAAATTTATTTAAAACTCGTTTGAATATAATTAAAAAATAATTTTTTAACTTAATTAATTAAAAATTTAAAATAAATAATTATAAATTAAAGAGATAAGTGTTTGAATAAAAGTAATAAAATTAAAAAAAAATTATTAATGTGTTTAATAAATGAATTCATTTATTTGCACTCAACGAAGATACAAATCTGAATGATTTACATTTCAGTTTGCGAAGTGTATTTATTTTTATTAAAATCTAAGCCACTTAATTCATCCGAATACTGTGATTCGGTCAAATCCCAAACCAAGTCTGAAAATCGTTCATACCTTATTCTTGCTCTTTTTGTTTTCTTTAATTTTAAAATTCAATTACTGTAAACCTTTCCTTCTTCTCCAAAGCAACTCCCTGCATAAGTAATCATCCATGGTAAATGATTTCCTAATTGGCCTTTACAATTCACTTCTATCCTATCGACAGCTTAATGAAAACAATAAAATATCATCTAACCTTTAAAACAAATGATACAAGAAACAATTTTTATATTCCAAATGAAAAAATGGCCATAACCATTTAGTTCAATTCCTTAAATTAACTAACTCTTCTTCCCAATTACACAGTGGTAGTTTTCATTGAGTTTCAGTAACAAAATTGGTGAGATTGATTTCAGAATTGAAGTAAAGATAAAGTTAAGCCAATGGTTCTAATTTCTTGCTCTTCTTTTTTAAAATTGAGTTTTGAAGCCAAAGCAAGGATTTTAATGGAAATTTCTATATGTCGGTGTTTGTTACTGGGGTTAAAAGTTGAGATTATATTTATTTATTTATTTATTTATTCATATATTATTATGTTTACTAATTTTGAAATAAATATATCAGGGTAGTCAAAGAAATGAGAGTTTGTCGGTAAGGGGCGGATTACATATTCTTGAAAAGACAAATACTCTTAACTATTTAATGTCCAGATTTAAAAACATCTTAATTATTTGAATGTGATTTAGATTGAGACGTTTTAATCGTAAGAAAACTAAACACAACCTAAGTATTGCTAAGTATTATTTAATTATTAAAATAACTTAAATATTTTTAAAATTGTTAATAATAAAAATAAGTTTAATTATTTATAATTTTTAATTTTAAAATATGAGGATCGTTTGGCCATAAAAAATATTTTCTTTTATTTTGATTTTTTTTTCACTTTATAAAAATTGTGTTGTTTGGTCATGAAAATTCCAAAAATTATTTCAAAATTGTTTTCTACTTCAATTTCAACTTTTATTATTATTATTATTATTATTATATATAACTCCAATTTTTTAAATTTTTAAACAAAGCCCATATAATGTTTAAAAATTTTAAATATTTAGTCACTAATGCAATCAATGATGATTTTTTTCATAATTACTGATTGAACAGTGATTAATTCAAAAATATAACCATCTTTCGACTAAGATTGTATCTAAGACATTTTTACATTATCTTTCTTCAATTTGTTTTAACTGTATCTTTTTTTAATTTTTGCATTTCTGCTGATTGAGCATTTTTTTATTTTTGCATTATCTTTATTCAATTTTATTTTAACAGCTTGAGTTAATTCTTACAATTGGAAAAAACTGAAAAGTTATTTGAGAACAAGCGAGGACCAAGTGAAGATTCAAATAAAAAACAAATGATGCGTCCAATAATGCGTCTTAACAAATGACCCAAATCAATCATTCTATCTCTTATAGTTCCGATGCTTGTTAAGAGAGTCATTAGTTATCAATCTTTGTTCTCAAATGCTATTTTCTACATTAAAGCAAACTTGATTTGAGTAATGGAAGTGTCTATTTATAAAAATCACATTTGGTTGTATGTTAATAGGTAAATTAGTAGTTGAGTGATTTTGATAGTTTCTAAAAATTGAGGGCATAAAATCATATTTAAAAAAGATTTTTCAAAAATCTAAAAAAATCTTTCAAAAAGACATGGCCAAACACAACTCCAACTTCAAAATCTTTTAATTTTCATGGCCAAACGGCTACTAAAATTTTTGAGTAAACCTTCAATGTATGATGATTCGTTGAAAACAAAAGTGAAAGATGAAGCAAAAAAAGAGAATTTTAGTAGCCTAATTGGTTAGTTACCTGAACTTTCACATTGTTGGTGAGGGTTCAATTCCCCACATTATAATCTCCTTACCCTACCCCCAATTTAAAAAAAGAAAAAAAAAAAAGAAAGATGAAGCAACTATTGAAGAAAAGAAATGAAGAGAAGCGACAAAGAAAAATCATATATTTAGAGGTTACAAGTTCAAAATATTATTAAAATTGAAGAAAAATATAAAGGATAAAAAAAATAAATGTATTGATCAAATCTATAAGTGTTATAAATGTATTTACATTATAGTGAATGTCTATCAATATCTATCAAGATCTACTTTAATATCTATTAGAATTTGAATCATCTGTCTTTTACTCAGACTAGGAATAAATTTTTCCCTATAAATAGAAGGGTTTCCTTCATTGTAAATCAAATTACTTTCTCTATTCTCTCTACTCTTCTTTTTATTCTTTATTGTTTTATAACACGTTATCAGCACGAGACTTTGCCAAACAAGGTGAGATTATAAATTTGAAGGATTTCAAGGTTAGTAATTCGTTATATTATCTTTCTTTTGCTACTACTAATATAATTATTATTGAATTTGAGGAAAAATAATTGGTTTGGAACCATTTATATTTTAAATTTATTCCTTAAGAACAATATTATCAAAAAAGATGATAATATGTTGGGTTCAAGTCCCATCGATTCATGCCTAAGACGTCTTTATATGGATAAGATGTTGAGTTTGAATCTCAATATACTATATTAATGATATTATGATGGCTAAGACAAAATAATGGGTGTTTAATAAAAAGTCATGAAATTTGACCCATTGAATATGCTCCATTCCATGAAGTGAATATGGTAGCAATATATGATAAGTCTGAAATATGACAACTTACTTCATTCTTGAGGTGTATGTGGTAGCAGTGCATAATATGTCTGAAAGAAGACAAGTGATTGAATGCACGAATATACGCGTGGAGGGACAATATCATAATGATTATCAAAAGTGATGATATTTTCACACGCTTATATGATTATAAGATATACTAGAGAAAAATTCTCTACATCATATGTATGCCTCGATTTGTTTCTGAAGTAGCAAAATCTTGAAAGAAGTTATAAGCTATCATAATTTAATAGGCTTAAAGCACGATTATATTTCATTCCTGGGGAATGAGAAACTTATTAATGTAAACGGGCACTTGATTGTGATTGTATCACAACTCACCTTCGAAAGAGGTTGAATAATTTTGAAATCTACTTCTGAAGTAGTAAATCTGAAATTTATTCAGTAAATCTGAAATTTACTAAAGCAAAAACACATATGATAGTAAACTTGGAGTTTACTAGATTAAAAGTTCATAAGTTGACATGAACGATTGCGATAACCCGAAGACGTGCATACTGAGTGTTGAACATATATTGAAGAATTAGAAAATTCTTCATGAACTTTAATGTTGTTTGTTCTCATGATAAGTTGGTTGGACCAACTAATTTTGGGATTAGATCCCTCAAAATCTGAAAAGAATAAAAGGTGAATAAGGGTTCGTTCACCTATCATGTGATATGTTGAAAAGATGCATCAATAAGATGATCATATGTACATTCATGGTCAACTTACGTTTGACCTTCATAAAGTTACTTGTTCAATATAAATTGAGCATAATTTTCAGATTGTGTAATCAAGATAATTCATCTTGATGATGATGGTTTAACATTGAATGCCTTCCATAAATAGTTGAACCGTTACTAATGAGATCAAAGTTTCATGTATTGGTATGAAATATGATAAATTGCATACAATATCACTTATATGCATTAGACAAATATATTATGATTATTTCTTCCCTTTCAATTGGGTCAAGGTCAGGAACCAGCTATTCCATCTAATAATTTTAATGTGCGGTATATGATTAATAAATATACCATGATGCACAAAGATGGATTCCTCAAAGAAGATGGAGGATGTATGTTAGTTTTCCTAACATAAGAGGGATTATAAGCAACTATGAAATATGTTAGGAATTATCATCAGATCTTCATTCAAAAGATAATTCAAGTCAAATGCCGAAAGCATCTCATATTTAGCTGCAAGTGCTCCTATTTTGTGTCCTTAAAGGATAAAGTCTATGCATGCGTGAAGCTTGATGGACCAATCGGTTTCAAATGAAATAATCCTTGAAAAGGATAAGGAGCAAATAATCATGATAAGAAGACAATGTGCTCTTGAAGAGCCTACGACGTCACTTCATGAAATCTTATGAGAGGTTTAGATACCTGAAAATAATGAAGTGATGAGATCTCAAAATGTTATGTCGCATTGTGAACCGATACAAAATAAGAAATCATCGACGATATCTTTGATACAATATTGACGCAATATTGTAAAAGATTATGAGGATCTGAATTCTACGTTAATTTAAGTATGCTGACGTAGAAATATTTATCAAGTGACCTGAAAGGATGCATTTTGATAAGTATAAAACTTATTTGATTTGCAGTTCAGACACTTAAAAATGTCACACTTGACATGTTGGATATTGTTACTTGACAAACATCCATATGAAAATCCCTAAAGGATTCAAAATGTCTGAAGCATATAAAATTTTTGGGAAACTTTTTATTATACTCATAAGATATAATTTAATGATTTGAGTATCATTGAAACTCTTGCAGAATTTTCAAAAGCAATAGAGTATTTGCTTAAATGAAAAACATGCAAAAATTAAATAAGGATCCATTCCGACCTCAAGAAAAGAATGAGGAACTCCTTGGTTATGAAGTACCATATCTTAGTGCAATTGATGGACTAATGTATCTTGCAAATACTACAAGACCTGATATAGCCTTTTTTTATAGTTAATTTATTAACAAGTTTGCAGTCCCGATCTTATTGGTCATACTGATTTTGGGTACTTATTTGACCTACATAAAGTTCGGTCTTAAATAGGCTATGTGTTCATATGTGGTGGTACTGCAATATCTTGGAGATATACAAAATAGTCTATCGTAGCCATTTCATCGAATCATGCTGAGATAATAGCTATTCATGAAGCAAGAGAATGAGTATGGTTGAGATCTATGATACATCTCATTTGAGAAAAATATGGCGTGAAATGTGACAATGTACCCATAATTTTATACGAAAATAATACAACATGCATAACACATCTTAATGGATTCATAAAAGGAGATAGAACGAAGCACACTAAATCAAAACTTTTCTACATACATGAGCTCTAAAAGAATGGTGATATTAACGTGCAACGGATTCGTTCAAGTGACAATGTGGCTGTTTTATTCACTAAGTCTCCTTCAATTGCAACTTTCAAGAAGATGGTGTACAAGATCGAAATGCAAAGGTTCAAGAATGTTCTCATTAGGGGGAGTTAATACGCACTGTACTCTTTTTCCCTTATGAGGTTTTCCTTGTAAGGTTTTTATTGAGGCAGCCGATATACGTATTGTTAGAAATGTGTACTCTTTTTCCTTCACTAGATTTGTTTTCCTACTGAATTTTTTCTAATAAAGCTTTAACGAGACACATTATCTATCTAAACATTCAAAGAAAAGTGTTATAAATGTATTTACATTATAGTGAATGTCTATCAATATCTATCAAGATCTACTTTGATATTTTGATATCTATTAGGATTTGAATCATCTGTCTTTTACTCAGACTATGAGTAAATTTCTCCCCTATAAATAAAAGATCCTTCACTATAAACCATCCCTCCCGAGAAGTAATAAGAATCACTTTCTCTAATCTCTCTACTCTTCCTTCTTATTCTTTATTGTTTTATAACAAAAAATTTTAATCTATTAAGTAAAAAAATTTGGGGTACCGACTTCTCACTTTTTATTTTTTTTAACCAATTCTAAACTTTTTTTTTAAGTACTTTTAATATTACCAAACAACTTAAGCTGATTTAATCTTATCCAAACAGACTCTTCGCCAATAATCTTAGTCATGATTAATATACATAGATTTAAGGAATACTATACTCTCAAACTTCAGCAAGGGATCATCATCTCCATAAAAAAGGTAGAGACGGGGGCAAAGATTGTTGCGGCTTCAAATTATCCTATGGTTCCACAAACACAAAAAGTTTCTACCTAGAAAAATCTAAGTATTTACCTGAAACATACGAAATACTGATATTTGGATATTGATACGTTTACATTATTTACCACTTTAAAATATCACGTGTTAATTGGCAAAGCCAAAAATGAAATCTGGACTACGAGAATAACTAACTAAACTACAAGAATAATTATAAATATATATAGTACACTAACGGAAGTCTGGTTAGAGATCATAGTAAACAAGTCCATCCAAATATGTAACAGTGCCTGTTAACATGTTGAGCAACAAAAGAGAAGACACAGAAACAAATGATTATCAAGTTGGTTGAGACGAGCAACAACACACAAATGGTTGGATTGTCCTCATAGGCAATAAGTAAAAGTAACATAACTGATGTTCATAAACCCATAATATGTCAAGGTTATATATAACTGTGACAAGCAGATCAAAAATCTCCTTAACAAGGATGCTATTACCAAGTCTCATAAAATTTTTGGAAAAGAACCACAAATCGTACTGGAAGGAGATCCTAATCAAACAGACTGAATCCCATGTCGTCATCGCTCTCTTCCTTGGGCTCTTCCTGCTCCACATTTAGACACAAGCAAACAAAAGGGTTAGAGAAATGCAATGAAATGAACTATAACTCATATCTTCGCTCTCGCTCGGAAGCAAACTTAGGATTTGAACTTTATTATGGGTTTTGAATTAGAGTACAATGACACCTACATATGACTCGCTCTCCCAAAGAACAAAGATGTAACTCAAACAAATTTATAAACTTCATGATTGAGAAGATCCTACGAACCATTGAACATAATTCAAGAACTCCTACTTAAAGAGACACTGCCAATTACTCGTAATCACGTTCTTCCACCCACCATGAATACCCCACATCATTACCCCTTGTAATAAATAAGTTCAACATCCAAACACATCTTAGGAATACGCAATTCATCAATAAGGGATTCCACCATGTATTCAAGATCATCTTTTCAGTAATAACACCCTTGCCAAAATTTTTACCTCTTTCCAGTTCGAAACATTCTTTATCCACGTTGATTTTCATAAAGTGTAAATAATATCCATATACATGTTCGAAGAAGATTCCAGGCTATGCTCGTCAAAAACACTTTTTTCAGCTACAACAATATTTCCTCGATCCATTCTTATATAAGTAATTAAGAAACATTATCTCACCTTCTTTTCCTCAGCAGCAGGGGCAGCAGCTGCACCACCACCACCAGCGCCACCAGTGGGGGCAGCAACAGCAACTGCATCACCACCACCACCAGCACCGATGTTCATGATGAGATCCCCGATGTTTCTCTTCTCAGCAAGCTTGGCAAAGAGAAGAGGCCAGTATGGCTCCACATTCACATTCGCTGCTTTTACTATAACTGAAATTTTCTCAGCCTATTATTACCACACATCAACACACAAACGGATTCACAATCAATGCAACATTGAAATCCTAGTATTAGAAAATATTACACAAAAACACAATGATAGCATTAGTATGCATCAAAACCTGCATTGGATAAACTTCATCATACGCACAATCAAAATTAGACCAAACATGACAGTGACCTAATAGATTTGAGAATAAATAATACACACTACAAAAAAATCACAATAAAAAACAAAACACGAAAATTCTAGGATTAGAATGATTTGGGCAAGAGAATCTTACTGTAATTGGGATGTCCTCGTCATGGAGGATCAAGGATGCGCAAGTGCAAGCAACTTCTCCGCACGACATTTTGATTAACTAACCTGTTATTCCCAGCAAAAGCGAGTCAAAGATGGTGAAAATTACATGAAAATGCTCAATGGCTTTGAAAAAGGCAAAAAATAAATGAAGATGCTAATGAATGGTGAAAATCACGTGATAATGCCAAAACGCACCCAAAAATGACGAAATAAACTGATAAAAGATGCTGAGAAAACTGTGAAAACTATATGAGTAAAGCTTAATATCATTCAAAAATGGCAGTAATTACATAAAAATACTCTATCGCTTTGAACATGGCAAAAAATAAACAAAAATACTAATGAAAAGTGAAAATCACAGAGAAATATTCAGACACCCCCAAAAATGATGAAATAAATAAACTGATTAAAATGTTGAGAAAATGGTGAAAACTATATGAGTAGCTTAATATCATTTAAACTACATGAAAATGTTCAAACTAACTCAAAAATAATGAAATAAACTGATAGAAAATGGTGAAACTAAATGAATAAGCTTAACTGCATTCAAAAATGGTGAAAATTAGATGAAAATGTTCAAGCACACCAAAAATGATGAAATAAAGTGAGCAAAAATGCTGAGTATTGAAAACTATATGAGTGAGCTTAACATCATTCAAAGATCATAAAAACTACATGAGAACGTTCAAATGTACTCAAAAATGATGAAATAGACTGATTAAAAATGCTGAGAAAACTATGAGAACTATTCAAAAATGGTAAAAACTACATGAAGATACTCAATCACTTTAAAAATGGCAAAAGAATAAACGGAAGTGCTAATGGGCAGTGAAAATCACATGGAAATATTCAAACACAAGCAAACTGAAATAAAGCTGATATAAAAAACTCTGAGAAAATCGTGAAAGCTATGTGAGTAAGCGTATTGCTTTCAAGTTCGTGAAACTACATGAAAATGACTAATAGAATGCTGAAAACTGTGAAAACTATGAGCAAGCTCAATACATTAAACATGGTGAAAACTACATTGCAGTCAAAAATGACAAAATAAACTGATACAAAATGCATCCGAAAATTGTGAAAACGATATGATTAGCTTTAATTCCATTAAGAAATCGTGAAAACTATATGAGTAAGCTTAATATTTTTCAAAAGTGATGTAAATTATATGAGTAAGCTTAATATTATTCAAAAATGATGTAAATTGCATGAAAATGTTCAATTGCTTGAAAGTAACAAAAAATAAACACATCCAACAACAACGAAATAAACTGACAAAAATGAAAAAAATACATGCGTGAGCATAATTACATTTGAAAATGATGAAATCTACCTGAAAGTGTTCAGACGCACCCAAAAGGGGAGAACTAAACGACAAAAGCAGATTAAAAATGTTGAGAAAATCGTGAAAACTATATGATAAGCTTAATATCATTCAAACATGATGATAACAACGTAAAACTGTTCAAACGCACCTCAATGTGACGGAATAAAAATGATACAGCGAGCTGAGAAAATCATGAAAACTATATAAGCAAGCTTAATATCATCAAAAAATGGGTAAACCTACATTACTATGTTAAAATGAACCTAAAGTGACAAAATAAACCGACACAAAACGAATTCAAAAATCGTGAAAATATTCAAAAATGATGAAAATTACATGAAAAATGTTGAAACGCACCTAAAATGATGAAAATTACATGAAAAATGTTCAAACACACCTCAAAATATGAAAATTACATGAAAATGTTGAAACGCACCTAAAATGATGAAAATTACATGAAAAATGTTCAAACACGACTCAAAATATGAAAATTACATGAAAAATGTTCAAACACACCTTAAAATGATGAAAATTACATGAAAAATGTTCAAACACACCTCAAAGTGATGAAAACTGCATGCAAAATGTTCAAACGCACCTAAAAATGATGAAATATGCTGAAAATTTGTGAAAATGAAATGAGCACGCTTAATTGAATTCCAAAGTGGAGGGGGGAATATGTTTACCTTCGAAAAGACGGCGGCGGCGGCGGAGTTTACGGAGATTTCGGAAGCAACTTCTCCTTTGAGTGAGCTAGGGTTAGGGGTTTTTTTGTAATGGGCAGTGGTTATTAACTTATACTGAGAGTATTGGGCCTGTGAGGGAGAGAAGAAGTTTGAGGCCCAATTATTGTTCATGAAGCCCATTAGGGCCCATGTTCAAATTTCATCAAATTTATTTACTTTAAAATGCTGATGATAGGGGTGGTTTGGTTGGGGAGCAAGTTAAATCTTAAATAATTACTATTGTATAATGTTGGAATTACATAATTATAATCTTGAGTTGGGTGTCTATCGAAAAAAAATTCTCTACTTTATCTGAGATAGTGATATGAACTGCGTATATTTTATTCTCTCTAGACTCATTTTATGAATACACTGAAGATGTTGTTGAATTATAATATAGGTTGGATGATGATGTTGTAATATAATGGATATACTTTCAACAGTAAATATGAGGAGAATGTCTAACCTATAGTCTTTCTAAAATGGGATGACTTTGGTCAATATTTAATTTGTCGAACTAAAAATTGAATATTGAGATATGCTCCTACAAAACATGCGATTGATTTTATATTAGCTGGATTTGGATTAATTTTTATTTCTATCTAGTTTCAATCTTAACTTAAAAAAAATAAAATAAGAGAGCATTTGAAAAACTCTTTGTCATTTTGATGCTATGTTATGAGATTAGTAAATCTAGGATTGCTAATTTTGAAACTAAAAAACAAATAAGTAAAATAATCTCATATTTTATCCTAAAATTATTGTATCTTATCCCATAAATTAAATAGCTTCAATGTGTTGTCGGATATGAAACTCTCTCAAATATAAGTCTTATACTTTTACACGAGACTATGAGTTTTTGACTATCTTGTCAAATACTTTTCCAATTTAAAAATAAGTGTCATTTTGGCTCATTTCACGCCCACTAAAAAAGTAATAAATAGAAAATATAGTTTACTAAATCATCTCTATTTCGTAGAGATTTTTTAAGAATTAAGTACCATTAATTAGAAATAGTTTCTTAATACAAATATATAATTGGAAAAACATATCAATTTCCATCTTAAATATCTAATGTGATATTTATTTTGGAACTTTTTTTTCATTGCTAAAATGATACTTGTTTTTATACGAAAGAAATAGTATGCATTACTATCTCATTAAATATATATCTTATTATCTTAGTAGTAATGCCTGTTATTTCATAAATATATTTAAGAATTTTGACTTTACTACTCATCCCTCATTCTTAAGTTATACTTGAGGAAATGATATTTTTTGTCCTCTTATAATTTGAATAAATGTAAATTTTGTATACACCCTATACTCCATACTTCATTTATACAAGACATGAACAAATATGATGAAAATCTCTCTTAAATATATTATCATTGTTGTTGCTACGTAAAAATAAAAATCTCTTATAACAAGATCAAGAAACCAAAATAAATTTGTAAATGCTAAAAAAAGCCTTTTCTCTCATTATACTTTTTTTTTTATTAAAATATATTAAATTCATAGCTATATCTATAATCTATAATATCTATATATCTATAATCTATATTTTATATTAAAAGTGTAAAAATCCTTAGAAAAGTAATTTAAACTTTTAAATTTCATTAAAAGACTTTTCTTTAAACAAAATTGTGTTTTCACTATTTTTTTAATTTATTATTTAATATTTTTTTATTATATTAACTAAATTTCTTAAAATACATGAGATTTCTAAAATATATAGGTGGAAAATTAATTAATATTTTTCTTTTTATACTTTCTAAAATATATGTGACTTCTAAAAATATATGATAGAAGAATTAATTACTCCTAATATTTTTCTTTTTACTGTTGAGTTTAAAAAATACAGTCCTATTAAAGTGCACACCTAAACTAGTTAATCAAAATGACACAATCTAATTATCAAACTATTAAATCCTTTGTTTTTTTTTTTTTGAAAATGAACCCTAGCCATTTTCTGATAGCCCAAAACCCAACAAATTCCATAAACCTCAAAGTTAACCAATGCCTCCTCAAACTCTTCACGACTACCTTAGTTTAACAGAAAAAACAACCAAACAACAATGTTAATCCGATCACTCTCTCCATCAAAACTGAAAAAACTACTACTCCCACTTTCCCTTACACCATTTACACACAAAAATTCAATACTCAACTCTTCTCCTCCAATTCTTGAAAATGTTTCTACCTTAAACCCTCCTAAAACCCTTGTCCCACCTTTCTTGTTTAGCTTGAGAAACCTCTCAACACCTTCAAAGATTCAATCTTTATCACTTTCTAGAGATGGGAATTTTGAGGAATCCATTTCTGATGTTGTTTGCCCTGGTTGTGGTGTTAAAATGCAAGATTTTGACCCAAAACAACCAGGGTATTTCATCAAGCCTTGTGTTAAAGGCACAAATTATAAGACACCCATTAACAAGAATTCAATTCTTGATGAGCCAGAAGTATCATTTTCCCTCAAAAGGGGTTTGCTTAATGGGCATGAAAATCAAGAAAATGTTGAAAAACCAGTTCAGATAGGTGAAAAGCCAGTTGTTTGTGCTAGATGTCATAGTTTGAGGCATTATGGGAAGGTTAAGGACCCGAGTGTGGAGAATTTATTGCCTGATTTTGATTTTGATCATACTGTTGGGAGGAGGTTGATGTCTAGTAGTGGGGCGAGGGCTGTTGTTTTAATGGTGGTTGATGCATCTGATTTCGATGGATCGTTTCCTAGGAAGGTAGCTCAGTTAGTTTCTAGGACTATTGAAGAGAATTCGCGAGCGTGGAAAGAGGGGAAATCGGGGAATGTACCTAGAATGGTATTGGTAGTTACAAAGATTGATCTTTTACCTAGCTCATTGTCACCTACTAGGCTTGAACATTGGGTTAGAACAAGGGCAAGAGAGGGTGGGGCGATTAGGTTGACAAGTGTACATATGGTTAGTGCAGTGAGGGATTGGGGAGTGAAGAATTTGGTTGATGATGTAGTGGGACTGGCTGGGTCAAGAGGGCATATTTGGGCAGTAGGAGCACAAAATGCTGGGAAGAGCACGTTGATCAATGCAATAGGAAAGTGTTCTGGTGGGAATGTAAGTCATTTAACGGAGGCACCGTTGCCGGGGACTACATTGGGGATACTGAGGGTAGAAGGGGTGCTTCCAGGGAATGCCAAATTGTTTGACACTCCAGGGCTTTTACATCCCCATCAGATTTCGACAAGGTTGACTAGGGACGAGCAGAAGCTAGTTCATATAAGTAAAGAGTTGAAACCAAGGACATATAGAATCAAGGTTCATAATTCTCCTCTAGTCTCCTTCAAAAATATGAAAGCTTTCTATTGCACTTCACGATCAATTTTTAGTGTTATGAATCTGTTTATCTTCTTTCGGAGAAATCAACAACTATAATGCGAGTACTGGAAGAGGAACATGGGTTTTGTCACTTAAGATACTTCAGTTTTCCTTGCAGTTTTGTACAAGGCGAATGCAAATATTGAATTTACCGAGTCCTTATCTTTACACTCATCGTAGTCTTATCCAATATTTGCACTGATAGTTAATAGATAACTACACGTTAAGAAAGGAAGCAACTTTAGTATAATTCGTTATTTCTTTCTCATTTTTAGGTGATATTCTGTCTTAAGTTTTCCCGTGTGTAGTGCTTATTGTGGCTTGTAATGTGTTTCAATCAACTATCTATGATTCCGTTATGATTGTTTCTGCTGAACTTACTTACCTAACAAAAGTGTCTTTTACTTTTTTTTTTGGATAAAGTAATTGGTATTAATAACACATCAAGAAGATGCAAGAATTACAAGATATGGCATTTGAGCTTACAAAAAATCTCTGGCTGACTATACTGACTATCTAAGCCAGAACTAGGGAGTTCATTAAATCCGCTGTTCTGCATTAGCAGCTGGATACAAGTTGGACCAACTAAACAAATTAACAATACACCTAACCTTCAAAATGCCTAAAGCAGTTGACTCCCGATCAAAGCATCTCCTATTCCTCTCTAACCAGATACACCAAAAAATGCAAGTAGGTATCATGATCCAGATCATCTTGATGGCTTTGTCAAATCTCCATAGGCTTTAACTCTCATAATCATCCTTAACTGGGAGGGATGTGGTCCAATTGAGACCAGAGAGACTGAAAAACATGCTTCATAATTCCGAGGCGACTTCACAATTAAGAAGGTGTCTGGTGGTTTCAGCCTCTTTTTTTTGGCACATATAGCATCTGCTTGGCAGCGGGAAATTCCTCTTCTTTAGATTTTCTTGGGTAATACATGCCTCATATAGATCTGTCCAAGTGAAACAAACAACCTTAAGAGGTAGCTTGGTCCTCCAATTCCAGGGCCAGTTATCTATCAAGGGGTTTCTAGAGCACAACTGATTGTAACTTTCCTTTGCTGTGTAGACACCCTCACTATGATACCCCCCATTTGAGCTTGTCGGCTGTCTGAGGATTGATGTGATACTGTTGTAGTCTTGCAAAAAGATCTAACAACTCATTCACTTCCCAGTCATGCATGTTTCTTCTGAATGTCAGGTCCCAGTTGTTCCCATCTTTGTTAGCAGCGATTACAGAGTCAGGATCTTGAGCTACTCTGGACAAGACTTGGAAGTCATCCTGAAGAGTCTTTTACTTTTTTCCGTTTTATAAAGAGATTTTGCTCAAGCGAAATGCTTTTATTGGAACTTCAGAGAATTTAGAAAAATCTAATGGCAAGGTATGCCCAGGAAAAATATTACCAGAGATTAGATTATTAACCTGTAAAATGCTTGTGGACATTTGACTATTGGTTGCTTGTATAGTCTTAGGTACAGAATCTAAATATGAATATTGAATAGACAACCTAAATGTATTATTTCATTGCACTTATCCCCCATCAGATGTGTCTGCCTATGCTTATGCTTAGAACTTCACGTGAAAAACCTGCTTTCTGTAGTTTAGTTTGTGTTGTCCACTTTGAAATCTCACGATTTAATCATTTGCTGTGGACAGGTAGGACATTCAATTCATATAGGTGGGTTGATGCGATTGGACGTGGAAGAAATATCTGCTGATTCTATGTATGTTACAGTTTGGGCATCTCCGCTGATTCCACTTCATATGGGGAGGACAGAGAATGCCAGCACAATGCTGGAAGAACATTTTGGGCGTCAGCTGCAG
Source organism: Capsicum annuum (assembly GCF_002878395.1). Classification (NCBI taxonomy): domain Eukaryota; kingdom Viridiplantae; phylum Streptophyta; class Magnoliopsida; order Solanales; family Solanaceae; genus Capsicum; species Capsicum annuum. The sequence goes on from NC_061111.1 coordinate 46,803,448, forward strand.
GTTCTATTTGCTTTAGGCATTGAATGTTCTTCTTTCTTTCTTTCTAATTTCAAATCTTTATTTTTGACAACTGTCTGAAGTTTATGATATTGCACTGTCTATTTGTTTTTCTTGCACATAGTTCAACACTGTTGGAGTAAATATAGTTTAACTGCAGAAAAGCAAAAAAAATTATTGTCAACAAAAGATGGTAAATTTGTTGCGTCTTTGAATTTAGTACGTGAAATCTCTTTGAGCTTGACACTGGCTTTGCTTCTGTCACGAATATTGAGAGATCTGACCAATCTCTATAGCAAAATAGTGAAAAGTAGTTTTAGATTTTCATAAATGCATGAGAGATTCAAACATACCTAGAAGGAGCCTAGATGGATAATGCAAGGTAGGTGATAACTCATGGTGCTGAATAATAAGGTAGGTTGTTCAGTTGTTGCAACCTGCTCTAAATAATATCAGCCGGCCAACCTTTATGTTGATTTTACCTGTTGATGGACAAGCAATGTGATGATCTGAGGGCTGCCGTAACAGCTCCAACCGTAATAGATTTTCTATCTGATTCTTCTGAATCAGCTGCTCCTTCAACTTGCAAACTGGACTCTGCAATCCAGTCACTTATCCTTTATGATGCAATGCATCAATTCTCTTGTTGGCTGTTGGGATAAAATTTACTTTCTCTAGCTCACTTGTTTCATCAAGAATCAACTCTTTGCTTTGGTCATTACTTTCTTAGGCATATACATCAAAAACTTTCTCAAAGCAGCCAAGCTGCAGCCTACAATAACTCCAACAGGCAATACCCTTCTCAAATAACTAGTTCCATGAACTGCTGCGGAAATAACATGCACAACATGCTCTGCATGAACTGTCTTGATAAATGAGACAAGCTCCTCTTCATGTCCTTCAGCCTGAGAGATAACATTTGCAACATGTTCCAGTTCACTGGAGAGTTCGGGTTGCATTTCCTCCAAGTCTTCAGTACTTACTTTCCATCCGACTTCGACCTTTAAAGCTTCCACTATAATATTTCTTAAAATAAAGCGGATCCATGTGCAGTGTCATTATCAACACCAACATTCTCATTGGAGTTGTTTGAGGTCACATTCTTCATCAGGATTCTGGTTTTCATGGTCAAATATTACAGAAGATGGTTCTATAATATTATCCATATTATTTGATTTCAGAGGTGAATCATACTGCATCTCCGCATGACCTTTTGCATGAGCTATAACAACATCAGATAAATCATTGTTGCTTCCAGTCTGCTCCAAAAGTTTCCATTGTCCTCCTTTTTGAATGTAGTCGAGAAACAAAAATGTTGTGGTATCTAAATCTAGTGGTTTGGTTATCACAGCCTTTGGACTTAAATAGCTTCGAAGGTGTTCTTTCTAAGGTGGTCTCCAGAAAAATTGATAGTCATGTAGACAAGAACAGTTTTTTGAGTGTAAGTCAAAGACTTAAGTGAATCTCCTAGAGGAAGCTCTCCATTGACAACGTCTTTTCTCTTCTGATCACCTTTTGTGTGGCTTTCTCCAACACTTTCTTGAAAACTGACGGTATCACTTTCAACTTCACCAATTAAAATGTTAACTGTTTCATATTTTTCTTGGGAATCTGAGCATACTTGATACGAGACAAGACAAGACAAGGGAGGCACGAAACACACCCCAAAATCAGTCCACAAGTTCAAGAACCCGAGAACCTCTTTGATGACCAACTCTCGGACTCACCATAAGAACAAGAAAGAGATGATAACAAGGTGTTTAACACCTATTTTCCAGCCAACCAAACTAGATTAACAACACATAGAATGAAGAACAAGAAGAACAACAACTTCAGCTACAAGAACACCACAAGGCCGAGAGTAGGAAACCAGAACAACACAACAAGATTACAAGAAAGTAAAGGATAGATAGTGAGACCAAGATTATTACAAGATTAAGAACAAGTGTATTTCAACAGTAACCCCTAATGAATGTAATAATCAAAACCACACTCTTACGGTGACCGCCAAGGGAATCAACTCACCTCAAGATCCACCGTTTTCAAGCAAAGGTCAATATTAGCTTTTTCAAGCCCGATACTAAGATGGCTTTTCCAAGCCCTATCTAAGAACTACACTAAGGTGTTCACTCTCAAGAGAGAGGATTTGGAATGTTTCATACATTCATCATTCATAAACTAATGCGAAAAGACCTAACAGAGACGATATATAGTATATTACAAAAGAAAGACAAAAATGACTCCAATTCCCTTAATGAGGTGGGGCGGCCATGGAGTGTCATTTAGACAAGTCTAAATGAACAAAATGCCCTTAATAAAGGGAACCAAAACCGTGAACCACCAAGTGTGGCCCAAACCCAAGGCTCCAAGCAATCTTCCGCACTCGGGTTTGTTTAATGGCATGCTCAAGATGACCCTCCAAGTATTATCCCGTGCCCTCTATGCGACCAAAGCTTGATTCTTCACGTAGTGGCTTTGAATGATGTCATCGAAAGCTAAGGTGGCCATTTGACTTGTATCATCCCCCTTCTTGAAAAGGATTCGACCTTGAATCTGTACCTTGCAAAATTAGAGAAAGGACAAACAAGCACAACATCTTCATGGCATGAGGGTTAGGGTTAGCACAATAATAAACATCATCACGCCAAGGCGACACATACTTGAAGTATAACCAAGGATCCTTTGAATGAAATATTAAAAACTCAATGAAAGATTGATACAAGTGCGACTATGAAGATCAACGCGTGTACAAGTGCAACAAAGTATCATCCTAGGAAGTTCAATGTTGAGACATGAGAAGGATCAAAGACACACCAAAACCGCCCTATTTGCTCATTTATTACACTAGAGGGGCGCCCCCTTTTCATTAAGGGTCTTTTGGTCATTTCATCTTTTATGTAATAAGGAGACTATATATAGTTTAGTATTAGGGATTTTCATGACTTAGTTGATTATTGTTGTAAGTCTTGACATTTGAAACACCAAAGTCCTCTCTCTACTTGAGGCAAACAGAAACTTGTAACTAGGATAGCAATTCAAGGGTGGAATCTCTTATAATTGCTTATTTTTGAGAAACCTTGGCGCTTGAGTGGTGGAATCCTCTCTTGTGTCATCATAAGAGTTAGGTGATCGTGTGTGGAGGTGTTAGGGGTCTTAGAGTTTTATGTACTCTTTGGTTACTAGGATTTACACCACGTTTGTCTAACTATCTATCCCTTTACTTTTGTGTTCATCTTGTAGTAGTAGTGTCTTGTCTTCTTGTAATAGCTGGTTGGTGTTATTGTAAGCTTATTGTTCATCACATTAATGTAGTGTTGTTGTTGTTTTGGTGTGGTTATACACGTGTTTATCTCTCCATTGTTGAAGCATTCTCGGATTTTCTTTTCATTCTTGTGTTGTTATTCTTGGCCGAGACTTGGTTCCTTGGGCTCTCGGTTTGTGGTGTGTTTTGTGACGTTTTTGGGGGCTGTTTTGTGTCTTCTTGGGGTTGTAAGGTATCATTTGGTATCAAAGCCAAGGCTGGTTGTGTTCCTACACTACCAATCTTGGGCTCTCTTAGTAAAAAAAAAAAGTGTTGAAGTGTTCTTGTTCTTGGCTGGGTGTTCTTGTTGTTGTTGTTGTGTTTGGCCGAGATATGTGTCTTGATTTAAGTGTGTTTTGTTGTCTTAGTTTGTTTCTAGTGTTGGTTCCCTTTCTCCTCAACACTTATTGAGTCTACCACCCAAGTTCTTGAGCAAGATTCCGGTTGTGTTGTGGTGTTAAGTGGACGGTTTCTTGTTGTTGTTGGTGGTGTTCATCTTATTGAAAGTTGCTTATACTCCGGTAGTCAATAGGATGTCAATTCTACTTGGTGTCTGGAATGGATTCTTGTTTGATCGACTCAAGACACAAAAAAATAAAATTTACTTACGAACTGAAACAAAGAAGTTACTACGAGTTAAAAACGAGAAAAGCACAGAAAAACAACAACGCTAACACGAAGAACGTACTCAAAAACTAATTTACAACTTAGTAGATATTTACTAGTTGCCAATTAGTATAAGAGTCAACAAAGTTGAAACCAATGGAAACAAAGAAAAGGAAACTAGGACTTCCAATTCTTGAGCTTATGATGACGTGACACTCGTCTATTGGTTGTTGAAGTTGAAAAATTTTTGTTTCAAGAATTTAATTGTTCAATTGCATATTTGGATGAAGAAGTTTCGGCGATGGCATAGGCAAACAAGGTCTTAGACTCCCCTTTCAAGATTCAAAAAGGTCTTGACCTACTTTCACTCTTTTGGCGAGACAACCTTTTTGGTAGTCTTGTCTACTTTCCTCTTTGGGACAATTTTGAAAAGTGGTCTTCTTTTTGGTAGCTACACTTTTTGAAAGTCTTTTGTTTCCTTACTATTTTGGTGTTGTCTTGAAAAAGTTTCCAAGACAAACACAAGTCTCACTCTTTTTTTTTTTTCAAGATCAAACAACCCTTTGAAACTACTTCTTCAACACAACAAGATGAACTCCAAGAACAACAGCAAGCCGTCCAACAATTACCACCACACAACTTGAAACTTAGCTCAAGAACTTGGATTAAGACTCGAGGAGTGTTAGAGATAAAGAAAACTAACACAAGAAACAACTACGACAAGCAAAACCTGCCTAGATCTAGACACAAATCTCGGCCAAACACAGCAACAACAACAAGAACATTTTGGCCAAGACACAAAAATGGACAGATTTGCTTCTTTTTGGATTTTTCAGTTTTCAACACCTTTTTTTTTTTGAATTTTCAACTAACAAGCTCAAGATTGATCTTGTGGGAACAAGATCAAGCCATGCTCTGATACCAAATGATAACTATAAACTTGGAAGCACGAAACACACACCAAAATCAGTCCACAAATTCAAGACAACCGAGGACCTCTTTGGTGACCACTCTCAGATTCACTACCAACAACAAGAATACAAGATATAATGGTGTATTTGACACCAAACAGCCACGAAACGTCAAGAACAAGGAGATAACCAAATGATACGATAAAAACCACGGAATGCTCAAAAACTACTCAAAACAGTTTAGAAATTGAGAGCAACCCGAGGACCCCTTGAAGAATAACTTTCGGCCAACAATAACAACACAAGGATTACAAAATACAAGGTGTATTTTAACACCAAAACAACAACAACACAACAAGAACAAGATGATAACAACAATAAAGAACAGCAACACACGGTTTGAATAACAAGAACTCAAACTACAAGATTACCACAAAAACAAAGGATAGATAGATAGACCAATGGTTGGTATAATCTTAAGCACCCAAGAGCTTATTCCACTCTTGGACCCTTAACACCACACACAACAAAGACCTCGGATTCCACCTCTCAAGCATTGATGTTTTCAAGCAAAACTTAATCACTAGTGATTCCACACTAGTTCTTGACCTAGTTTCGGGTGGGCACTCTTCTCTACTAGAGAGAGCTTGTTACAAGAGTTCTACACTCACAAATATCTTCAAAAACTAACTAATGAAACCCTACTTTGTTCTTTATATAGTGTATTACATAATAGAAACTAAAATGACCAAAAGGCCCTTAAGTGATGGGCGCCCATCAAGTGTAGCCTAGTGCTTTGGACGGTTTTTGGTGCATAATTAGGTCCTCTTTGGCTCTTCAATTGCACACACCAAGTCTCGGAGCCAACAGGCACTCCCATAAGTCCATATCCGTGATTATTCTTGTATCAATACTTTGATCTCTCTCTTCTCAACATCATCTGAATCATGGTTATCAACCATATGGTGATTGTTTGAGATGGAGCTAGTATTTTGATCAAGAAACTTGTCTCAGTCCTTGAGTCCATCTTCATTGTCTCCATCCTTGGTTTCACTTTTCATAAGTCCATCTTTATTGTCTTCATTCTTGATTTCACTTTCTTTCTTACCCCATCCAACTAATTAATCATATCTTCATGTACAGGAAACACACTATTAACAACTAACTGAGTTAAATCCTGAATTCCAGTCACGGCATCCAATGCTTGAGAAACATCAAAGCTCGGTCATTGGGAATAATTTGATTTGAATTGGTCTGCGTACTTCTTTCTTCTCTTTTGACATTATCAGAACCTTTGTTTTCCATTACGTTGGTCTCAGAAGGAGATGCCGCAAGTGATGTTTTATCCTCTGTCTGGAGGGAAGATGTTGCTTGTTCTGATTACAACAAATATCAGCGATTTTTTCTTCCTTTTGTTGGGTAGAGATCTCTTCTTTCAAGTGTGTGATATTTCCCACCATCATGCTGTACTTTGGATTGCTCAGAAATCATTTTCTCAGTGCCACCATCCACTTCAGGCCTGCTTGAATCTTAAGTTTAGCTCCAGTTTTTGACTCGTTTAATCAGAAGATGGAGCAGTTTTTTCTACAAAAAGATCTGCACTTTGATTGTTATTCTCCACATTGTTTGCATCCTTCTTGTCTAAAGAAGAAAGTCCACTTCCATGACTACTCATTGCTTGAGACTGACCTGTATCTGCAGATTTTTGCACGTTCTCCGCTGCCTCAGGCTTTGAAACAAGCTCTTGAGAGTGTTTTGACTGTGCTAGAGCTGTTATTATCAAATTCATCGGAAAAATCACTAGCCCTCGCCTTCGCTTCTAATAAGTTAGAAGTTTTTCTTCCACCTTCTGTACTTGAAACTCTTCCATCCTTTTTGATCTTTGACATTGGCCTAGATGTCACATTTGGAGTATGTCCAGGAGTTAGTAGTCCATCAATTTCGAGATTTGAACCTTGATTGTGCAAAATTCCAGAGACAGCAGTTGTAAGCTTTCTATGATTATCTTCAGGAACAGCAACTTGCAAAGCTTTCATTAGTATCCCCCCTTGACCAACAGCCACCAGGACCTGCCATAGTGTAAACCGGTCAGGTCTTGAACATATAATAGTATTACCAAAGTTATGTAGCCTCTCCGATGAGTAGAGTCGGCTGAGTTTACCTCCAAAATAAAAACAAATTGTTCTGAACAAATTACCCCAAACCATAAGGTAACAGATAAGAAGTATCTCTTTCTTCTGTTCTTCTGTTAATGTGTCAGGCATTCACATAGAGCATATTGATGAATACTGCAGTCTGTAGCACTTGGCCTCTTTCACCATCACTTCTCCTGATTCTTCAACATCAGCACTACCATTTTGTAAGGTGCTATAGGTTTCTTATAGCTGTCCTGTGCTTCGAAGATCTTTTAAATCTCTTCCAAATCTGCACCCAAGGGTGTGGCCTAGTGGTCAATGAAGTGGGTTGAGAACCTGAGGTTTCAGGTTTGAATCCCAGCAGAGGCAAAAAACTGTAGGTGATTCTTCCCATCTGTCCTAGCCTTGATGGACAGAGTTACCTGGTATCTGTTGTTGGTGGACAGCCGCGAGACACTGCAAACAAGAATTTTGGGAATAAAAATAAAGTGGGAGCATGGAGGAGCAAAATTGAAACATGCTAGATAAGAGTTATTATCATCACCTCAATTGTAAGATGCTGGCACCAAGATAGAGTTGATCTGCTATTTGCTGTTCCATTATGTAGAAAATAAGAGCACAAGAGTAGGCTTGTGTATGGGTTTTCTGCTATTGAACTGCGTGGAAGAGAGAACAAGAGGACTGACCCTTCATCGCTCTAAAAAATCAAAGAAACCATGAAGTTCATGATTTGTCCCGATTTGTAATCAATTTTCAGGAAATGCACATAGAATAAACCTTTTTGAAACTTGCATATAAGTTCTGGACACAGATATTTAATTGTTCTCTTTCTGATTGCAGCCATTTTCAAGTTCAAGCCTGCTTTTGCTTTCTTGAAAAAGTGAAGCAACACCTTCTTTCTTTTTTCTAATGGACCATAATGAAGGTTTTAAATTATCCAGACAGAACCACAAAAGATTGCAGCCTCAAAGAAAATTTATTCTATAAGAGCGTTCTCCATCTCCCATTATATTCTTTCTTTCCCTTCCCTTTACATCCAGAGGGTCAAAGATTATTTAAGCATGCAATGTTTCATAGCTTAATGAACTATAGAGAGCAGAGTCAAAAGAATATAGGGGTAACAAATCCCTGTGTTGAGTCATAATCCTATTCCTATATTTAAGACAGATGCTTCAAATTTCTCGTAGCTTCTTAACAACTGGTGCTATGTTTGGAACTCTGTGGGGCAAGAAAAAATGCTACCTGACATGGCATTTCCACAATCAAATAATGTCACATTCTGGTTGTCACCTCCAAGTCTCTTGCTCCTATTAGGCCCTTCCTAAGTAAAAGTGAGTAGCGGCACTGGATGAACTCTCTATCTGCCTCAACGTACTCTTATGGAAGTGTAAACGATTTTTGAATCTTGTGGTCGTAAACTAAAGATATGTTGAATGTACCAAAATGTCCTTTAATCTTGTGGTCCTAAACATGCCACGTGGATAGTTGAAATTGAAGAGTTGCCAACAAAGGAAATTAAAGAGACATTCTTTTTGAAACGGTGAGATTGACGAGGATGTCTCGCACCGTATTGGGGCGGGATGGATGAAGTGGAAGCTCGCTTCGGGGGTGTTGTGTGATAAGAAGGTGCCGCCCAAGCTTAAAGGCAAATTCTACAGGGTGGCAGTCCGTTCAGCCATGTTGTATGGAGCGGAGTGTTGGCCAGTTAAGAACTCCCACATTCAATAAATGAAGGTGGCGGAAATGCGGATGTTGCGTTGGATGTGTGGGCTGACTAGGGGGGATAGAGTTCGGAATGAGACTATCAGGGAGAAGGTTGGTGTGACTCCAGTGGAGAATAAGATGCGGGAAGTCCGATTGAGATGGTTTGGACACGTGATGAGGAGGGGTATCCGGTTCGTAGGTGTGAGAGGCTAGCTTTGGAGGGTTTTAGGCGGGGTAGGGGTAGGCCGAAGAAGTATTGGGGAGAGGTGATTAGGCGGGACATGGAGCAGTTACAGCTCACTGAGGACATGTCCCTAGATAGGAAGATCTGGAGGACGCGAATTAGCGCAGAAGGCTAGGATCAGTTTGGGTTGCTAGTGTAGGGAATTACTTGGTGGGGGTATTATTCTTGTTATGATACCTTGTTTCATGCTTTATTACGAATCTGTTTACTTTTCTCTGTTTTCTATTACTTGTGGGTATCGTATTTATGTTATGCCAGCTTGTTCCATGTTTTACTATGAATTTGTTTAGTATGCCGTGTCTCGAGCCAGGGGTCTATCGGAAACAACCTTTCTACTTCTTTAGAGGTAGAGGTATGGACTGCGTACATCTTACCCTCCCCAGACCTTACTATGTGGGAATACACTGGGTTTGTTGTTTGTTGTTGTTGTATTCTTTTTGAAACGGAATAAAAAGGGAAGTATGACAAATAAATTGAAACGGAAGGAAAGGAGGGAGTAACATTTTACGCTTCAGTTGTACTATTTCTAGAAGTCTTCCTATATCGCTTGGCTACTAACTAAAAAGTCCTCAGCAGATGTAGATACCTGATTTAATTGCTTTTGTGCTTTGAACTTTTGCCTCATTTGATTTGATATGATTAAATGATGTATTAAATGATATGATTAAATGATGTATTATTGTTTTAATTTTGTCAGCCGCCAATTGGAGAGGGACGACGTGAGGAGCTAGGGAAATGGTTGAAGAGGGAATTTCATGTGCGGGGAAATATGTGGGATTCAAGTTCTGTTGATATTGCTGCTTCTGGTCTTGGTTGGTTTGCCATTGGACTAAAGGGTGAGTCTAAATTAGGTGTGTGGACATATGATGGTGTTGATGTCATTGTTCGCAATGCATTACTCCCAAACAGATCCTATGATTTTGAAGTTGCTGGCTTTACTGTTTCAAAAATTGTTTCCACTGCTGACCGCACCTCAAATAAGCAGCGCCATAAAGAGAAGAAGAGGAAATTGAGCGACTCTACTGCAGAAAACCCCACTGAACCATCAACTGTCAATGAGGCTTCAACTACTTGCTAACTGTGGTTGCATTTACGATCTGGCAAAATCTTACTCAAAGACGATACTTTACCTTCTCGAAGGAAATGTACTTTGCTTATCTCGGCACTGGAATGCAGACCGAACGCGGGAATAATTGCCTACGTTACCTCACCAGGCCCTGGATAAGCTGATGCATTTCTACAATGATTTTGCTTCCCTACAAAGACGAAACGCGGCATCAAAACCAGAGAAATGCATTAAGCAAAGGTATTCAAGGCCCACTAATGGCATTGGAGACCCCTTTTTCTGTGATGGTTGTATCCCCTTTATGCTGTTCTGGCCTTCTTTATACACAAATTTTGGCGTTCATTGATGCCATAATGTTTCATAACGTAAATGAAGCTTCATTATACACAAATTTTAGTGTTCATCGATGCCATTACGTAAGTGAAGCTTCATTATAAACCAATTTTGGTGTTCATCGATGCCACAATGTCTCATTATGTAAATGAAGCTCTAAATGCTGAAGGATACATGTATGTAACACAAACCAAATTTTCGTTCTGCTCTACCATATAGAGATTTGTTCAAGATTTGAAGTTTGTTCTGGATTTGAAGTTCATGGATTCTGAAGTTAAATTTATGTTTATATTCAATGAATTTCTTGACACATATACATGGTTTGGACTGAAACTATTGAGTTCTGTTGAACCCGTACTTCCTATGTTAGATCTCCGCCCCTGCTATCATTTGGTCAATGTTTTTCTGCTATAGGTATCATATTTAGCTCTGAAGTTATAAGTTGTGCGCTCTGGCTGGTAATAACGGCCAGCTGGATGCACTAAAGCTTCCACTATGCGCGGCGTTCGGGGAAGGACCGGATCACTGTGACTGTGGTCTATTCTACGTAATCTTATTTACATTTCTGCAAGAGGTTGTTTCCACAACTCGAATCCTGACCTCCTAGATAAGTTGTATAAATAGGTGTTATTGCAATCATTTTGTTTAAAGATTGTGTAACTACGAAGTTGTGGAACATTTCTACTTGTTATTAGCCTCTTGCGTCTGGCATTTAGCTAAATGTTGGATGAACATCAAATGCTTTACGTACCGAGCTATGAACTTTGCCTACGTGATTGGTAGGTATATGCCAATAATCAAGTATGTTTTATATAATGATGAAAAATTCAATTTTTTTTTTTTTAAATTATTTTTTAAAATCTGAAACCAAACTAAGAAACCAAAACTTTTGGTGTTTCATCTAAATCAAATAACCAAAAAAAAAAAAAAAAAAAAGGATCTGATTTAATTTTTCCATTTAATTCGAATAATACAAACCCCTATTTTTAGTATAACTAGTTAAGTTGTACGCACCTCGCGCTGTACCTCACTTTAATAAGTTTCAACATTGCACTAAATCAAAAATTTGTAAAAATAATAAAGACGAATGCAATAATTAAATTCAACATCTTTTGGATATGTAAAGATGGGAAATTTATTTAATTAAACATAACCTTTACCAAAAAATCTACCACCTATAAACTGCAACAAAACAATACGATGATAGAGATAATAAAATAATACAATTAAATCTAACCTTTGCACAAAAATTTTCTCAAAGCCGTCCAACACTTATTTAATACTTGTAAACTCTACTAAAACAATACTCCCTCTGTTTCATAATAAATGAATTATTGAATTTTGACACACATATTAAGGAAAAAACATTAAAAATATAAATTTAACACAACTTTTCATTTTTACCCCAAAAAAAGAAAAAACTGACCTTGTAATACCTTTTCAAAAGTTAATTGGTTGTCAAATCATAAGGACAAATTTAGAAAAAAATTATATGATTCACTTATTTTGAAACGCCAATAAATACCCCAACAATTCACTTATTCCAAAACGGAGGGAGTACAATAATAGAGATATCAAAATAATACAACTAAACCTAACCTTTACACACAAAAAAATTCGCAAAGCAGAGATATCAAAACAATACTATTAAACCTAACTTTTACTTAAAAAAATTCTTCAAAGCCAACCGACATTTATCCAACACCTGTAAACTGCAACAAAATAATATGATAAAGGAGATATCAAAACAATATAATTAAACTTAAATTTTACACAAAAAAAAGTCCTCCAAGCCTATGGACATTTATCTACAACCTGTAAACTATCACAAAATAATAAAACTAATAGAGGTATTAGACCGTACAATTAAACCTAACTTTTACAAAAAAAATTCCTCAAAGCCAATTGTCACGCCCCAAAATCCCATCGGGCCGGACTGGCACCCGAAGCCGAGAAGGCCCGGGAGAACCCGTTTAAATACCTGTACTTTCACTTACATGTCACCAAAAATTTGGACAGCACTTCGTTGCATATAGAAGGGTCTAATTACCTGTATCAACACAACACGCACAAATATATATATATAATACTTGGCCGTCGGGGCCACCACATATACAAATATAACATTACTATATAAACTTCCTTGACTTTACCCTTCCTTATGTCTACAAAGCCTCTAGGATATACATGACATAACTAGGGTCGGGACAAACCCCCGCCCACACATGACTCATGTACAATAACAAAACATAAGGAACCGACTCGAAAAGCTCCGAAGCAAACTGGAGCTCACCAACAATAGCTGTATGACCTGGCTCTTACTTGTGCGGTGTATGAGCTGAGGTACCTGTGCCTGCAGCATGAAATGCAGGTCCCCGTGGGGGACGTCAGTACAAAATATGTACTGAGTATGTAAAGCTGTAGATAATCACATATGATATAGGAGCTCAATAGAAATCAGAAACAAGTGAATAGGTCGTAATAGGAGTGGACCACACTTACTAGAACTTGTGACAACCTGTACATTGTATTTATTCATTCACTTTACCTTCGTTCTTATCGTCTTTGTAATCATTACTGTACTGTACTGTGACCATTAGGCTGCCTCCAGTATATATCAACTGGGATCGACCCATGCTAGGCTTATGCCCCTGGGATACTGTAACACCCCGTACTTAATTACGTGCATTAGCCATTGTTATATGTGTTGGAGTATATGTATTGATCCTAATTTAGGTATATATGAGTTTAAGTATGAGTATTGATTATTTTGAGATGG
>NC_061111.1:46819523-46853408 GCF_002878395.1 Capsicum annuum
GGGGGGGGTGGGAACCGGCGGTCGGCGACGGGGTTCGGCGCCGGTGACCGGCGGTCGGGGCCGGAGGTCGGATCGGGTCAGCGCCGAAGGTCGGCGACGGCGACGGGGCCGGGGACCGGGGAGAGAGAGAGAGGGTAGGGAGAGAGAGAAAGCCGTTCTGCCGGCGACGGCGGTCGACGCCGGGGACCGGTGGTCGGGGCCGGAGGTCGGGTCGGGTCGGGTCGGCGCCGACGGTCGGCGACGGCGCCGAAGGCCGTGAACCGGGGCGAGGCGAGAGAGAGAGGGAGTAGGGAGAGAGTGAGAGAGCCATTAGAGAGGGTAGAGAGAGAAAGGCAGTAAGCAGTCCAAGAATCTATTATCTCCTAGCAAGTACACAAAATCCAAATATATATGTCTAGTCCAAGACTAATAATTATATGTATGAATGACAAATATATGAACAAAGAAATTGAAAAAAGATTACGGTAGGGTAAAAATATCAATTGTTTAGTGCCCCCTCATCATAAGAAGCTCATAGGCAAGAAAAAGCATGCCTTAGAACATTGATGACGACTAAAAGTACATATTAAGAAGGCAAAGCACTCAACACATTTTGAGCCTCGCTTTAGGGCTTAATCGTGCCTTTGACAACACTGATTCCATAAGACTGAGGACCTATGAAATGACTGAAGTATCTTCTTTGCACCGCCACATATAATTTGACATGTCTACTTGAGTGATGACACCAGTCACACGTCTGTACAAATGAAAGAGTTATCCAACTACCCCTCTTAACTCTCATGATAGACATTCTTTTTTAGATAGGTATTATTAAATGGAAATTTCCAGATCTGGAATTAAAAGTTCCTATTACTGAGTGTAATCTCCGTTTAGGACCAAGACGGAGTATTTGGAGCGCAAGTTTAGTGACTCGAGGCAAGAGGAGGAGGCGGTGGTGAAGTTGGACTCTCAGGCAGTTTGCAAGAGGGATAGTTTTAAGTATCTTGGGTCTACGATCCAGGGAAATGGAGAGATAGATGAGGATGTCTCGCACCGTATTGGGGCAGGTTGGATAAAATGGAGGCTCGCTTCGGGGATTTTATGCGATAAGAAGGTGCCTCCCAAGCTTAAAGGCAAATTCTATAGAGTTGCAGTCCGGCCGGCTATGTTGTACGGAGCGGAGTGTTGGCCAGTTAAGACTTTCCCATATCCAAAAGTTGAAGGTGGCGGAAATGAGGATGTTGCGTTGGATGTGTGGTCTTACAAGGGCTGACAGGGTTAGGAATGAGATTATTCCGGAGAAGGTGGGAGTGGTATCGGTGGAGGAAAAAATGCGGGAAGTGAGGTTGAGATGGTTTGGTCATGTGATGAGGAGGGGCACGGATGCCCCAGTTCGTAGGTGTGAGAGACTAGCGTTAGATGGTTTCAAGCGGGGTAGGGGTAGACCGAAGAAATACTGGAGAGAAATGATTAGACGTGACATGGAGCAGTTACGTCTCACTGAGGACATGACCCTGGATAGGAAGGTTTGGAGGAAAAACATTAGGATAGAGGGATAAGGTGGGTGGATGAATCGTAGTCCGTAGTTAGGAGGGTTTTGGTGTCTTTTGTTTGGTATTGCACATTACTTTTGTGGATGTTGTATCTATGTTAGTTTTATCATGTTTCATGCTTTGAATATTTTTGTATATTGTCCTGTGTCTTGAGCCGGGGGTCTATCGGAAACAGCCTCTCTACTTTTTTAGAGGTAGTGGTATGGACTGCGTACATTCTACCCTCCCTAGACCCCACTAGGTGGGAATATACTGGGTTTGTTGTTGTTGTTGTAATAACACCCTCACTGCCCAACCCCTTCATTCCTTTAGCTCTCAGAACATTATGATGAAAGAGAGAGAGATAGATAGAGAGAGAGAACTAACCGGCAACTCCCATGCAGCATTCTCTACTTCTTGAGGATTAGATTCGACAAAAACATGATTGAAGGTACACCCATCATGCATATCGACCTTGTGATCTTCTTTTAGGTGTGCAATGAGGTGCTGAATATCACCAGTAACAGCGCATTCAGATCTTGCATACGGGCAATTGTATGGTCGAAACTTGCAGTTCTGCTCATGTAGCAGGCTCATATGATAAGTGAATATATCTTGACAGCCATAAATTTGGTATCGGCATGGCAATTCTATTGACTCGGAAATTTTTTCCAGTGCTAGACATCTTATGTTTCCAAGTTCATGGCGGCAAATTGGACATACATGTACTTTTGACTTGCACTTCACGCATAACGTGTGACCATTTGGACACTTAAAAGAAAAAGGTCAACAGCTCAGTAAAAACTCAAGAAATGCCTCTAATGACTTGACGAATAAGATCACAAGCTTAACAAAAAGAAGGAAAAAGAAAATGAAAAACATAAGTTCAGTCGGTCAACTTCTTAATTTGGAAGGCACTATCACACACTACCGTAGAAAAGAATTATTCAATGAATATTATTACATAAAAGGTAGATAGTTAAATCATCATTCCAACTTTTTATCCCGAAAACATACCAAAAAGTTCAAAAACTGCTAATAATGTCAAATTATATGCTTTACTGACTTCATTATGGTAATCCCTTTACATAAGCCATAGAACTAAGAGGTGCACCGAGTACCTTATGTTTATCTTGTAGGAAACTAGGTGCTCTTTTAGCGTTAACTAGCTACGACAAGCATGAAATTCTCATTGTTATTTTCTCTAATACAGTATTACAGCTTGTAGAGTTAACTGTCCATAACATGAGACATTTATGCTTTAGGAAACTAGGCGCTCTCTTATTGTTAACAAATTATCGGAAGTATAGACTTTAACCATGATTTTTTCCTCATGCCCCTTATTTGAAGAAATGAAAGGAACATCCAAACTCTAAGGAAGAAAGATGGGAAACCCTTTTCTGACATGCCCAAATAACTTGAATCTACTATACTACCTCTTTCCTCCTCCGGCAATTCTTTCAAATATAAACAGCAACCAGTCTACATTATTAGAAACTTAATTAACATCTTGCCAACTTACTCTACTGAACAGACTAACAGATATTTTCTCCCCATAATAGCTCAAATTGGTTATATTATGCTGCAACTTACATTAGGATGCAAAACTTGAATATAAACACTCGTTAGTAACCATTTGTCTTGAAAAAATGCATAAAGGAGAGACGAGTGCACCAAAATTATGTAAGATAGTATATCCGTATTACATTTTCTTAGAAGTCAAACCATTCACTACCCAATACATTCTTTAGAGATTGGACTATGAACAATCTAGTGCTCAATAATCATTTGGAAAAATAATTGACTACTTATAAAGAAACGATAGCATTTTTATCCAACCCTTATCAGTCATCCTCAAGAGATCTCAAACCACTCTCATTGCAAAGCTGCCATTCCAATTTAAGCGACATTAGAACCTACCTGCTGAATTGGCGGGTGCATTGGATCCATACAAACAGGGCATTCAAGTAGCTCATGAACAACACTATTAGATCCCGCTCCATGCTTCCCACCAGTTATAGCTGCAGATATTGGGGAGTTTGTGAATTCAGCACTTTCTGGTGCAATACCATAATCAGAATCTGCACTTCGGGGATTCCTAATATCCTGGTACTTGCTACCTCCGGGAGCCATGCTATCTATATAAACCACTATACATTGATAACAATATATATCCTCCTCAAATCTGATCTTCTAGCTCTCTTGACAGTCCTGATCCTGCCACCAATGGAAACACGGACATAAATTGGAATGATATTCTCTATCTGAATAAAGCAGCAAAGAAATCAACCCATAAACAAAATCAGAAAAAGATCTACATCAATGAACAGTCAATAACGCGTCAGAAAGGAGGTTTCTGCAACTACTAGTTAGAGCAAACTATTTTAATGCCAGTTAGTGCAGGCAATCTAACACCAACCACTTATATGGAAATTAATTCATCAAGTCTTTGATGGCTAACCAGAGTGAAATTTTAAAAACATTCATTTCACAAGCAAAATTAACAAGAGAATTGGGTAAAGGAAAAGGAGACAACAGAAGAGAAGTTTAGCGAAACTAGTTAGTGTGCCTATTACAAATAATGAAATAACTACTCTATGAACTTTTCAATTGTCAGCATTTAAGATTACCAAGTTGCACACATGATTAAAACAGAAATCTATTTAACGTATCGTCTTTCAAAAACTAGGCCTTGGGTCAAATAATTGTTGCAATGAGATACCTGTTTATGATCAAAATATTACCATTCATAAAAAATTTGAACAAAGACTTAATTCACCGATCACATTTTATTTAACAATCATATCTATTCCCCGAGATGAATAAATCTAAAATCTTCAAACACAAAATTTCTTAAGTAAAGTATGGAGACAGAGTTTCCCAGCTGACAAAGTTATCCTACACGTCCGTCAAAGTATCACCTCACAAGGAAGAAACATAGACAGCATAGCAACTAAGGTATCTCACTTATTTCCAACATCAAACTGAGAAAGCACCATATAAAGATCTTCTCAAAGAATTTTCTTACACAAGAAACGAACGAAATGCCTACCAATGACAAGACCTATTATGCCTCACTCCCCTTAGTAAGAAGGCATAACTTTGATTGGACAAAAATAAGAAGAAAACCTAGAAACTAAACCAATTTTATGACTCAAACGTCCAATCTTTGTGAGCTTCTAACAACTCACAGAAACAAAAAAACCACAAAACCCATCAGCACCCTACAAAACACAAGCTTCAAAAAACAATGAAAGAAGTTACCAAAACCTAAGGGGGAAAGAGAGCAAAACTAACCAAGATGAGATTTTGTATGAAAAAACTGACAGATTCATCCAATTAAAACCTAAAGGAAAGAGAAAAATCTAGAGTTCAAACCAATTTAATGACATAAAGGTCCAATATATTTTTTATTACACGAAGGTCCAAACTAACTATTTATTTGTTACTTTTTACAAGTAGTATATAAGTTTAAGGTAACAAGAGTCAAAGATTTGAAAAGGCTCACAAACAGATCATGTAAATCTTAATAATAATAATGGTAACTATAATTAAGACACTCCATGCTCTGGTCATTAGCCTTCCCATAATGCCTCAAACTATGACACCTACCACAAACAACCGGCTTTTCACCTTTCTGAACTTGGTTTTCAACATTTTCTTGATTTTCATGCTCATTGAGCAAACCCCTTTTGAGAGAAAATGATATTTCTGGCTCGTCATATTCTTGTTAATGGGCGTTTCATAATTTGGGGTTTTAACACAAGGCTTGATGAAATACCCTAGTTGTTTTGGGTCAGAATATCTTGCATTTTAACACCACATCAAATATAGCTTCCTCAAAATTCCCATTTCTAGGGTCCTTTACCTTCCTCAAACGATGACACCGAGCAGGAACAACTGGTTTTCAACATTTTCTTGATTTTCATGCTCATTGAGCAAACCCCTTTCGAAAGAAAACGATATTTCTAGCTCATCAACGATTGGACTTTTAGTACAAGGCTTCATGAAACCCTGGTTGTTTTGGGTCAGAATCTTGCGGAAAATTGAACATACATGTACTTTTGACTTGCACTTCACCATAACATGTGGCCATTTGGACGCTTACAAGAAAAAGATCAGCAAGCTCAGTAAAAGCCCAAGAAATGTTTCTAATGACCTGAAGAATATGGTCACAAACTTAACAAAATAGAAAGAAAAATGAAAAACATAGCTTCAGTCGGCCAACTTCCTCTTTGGGAAGGCACTATTGATCCTCTTCTCTTTTCTTTTGAAGGGCGTTGGTGGGTCAATATCTTTTTCTTTTGATTGTGTCACAAAAAACAATTTTGTATATCAACAGTTAGTGTCAGAGATTTCCGATTTGACATATCCATACCATCACACACTACCTTAGAAAAGTTAGCATTCAATGAATATTATTACACAATAGGTAGATAGCTAAATCATCTTTCCAACTTTCTACCCCAAAAACATAGCAAAAAGTTCAAAATCTGCTAATAATGTCAAACTATATGCTTTACCGACTTAATTGTGATAATTCCTTTACATAGGCCAACGAAGAGGTGCCTCGGGTATGTACCAGTCCATAAATATGTTTATCTTCTAGGAAACAAGGTGCTCTCTTATCATTAACTCTCAACGATAAGCATCAAATTTTCATTGTTATTTTCACTAATACAGCTTGTAGAGTTGACTGTCCATACCATGAGACATTTACCCTTTAGGAAACGACGCACTCTCTTATTGTTAGCAAATGATCGGAAGTATAGCCTTTAATCATCATTTTTCCCCGTAGGAAGAAAGATGGGAAACCCTTCTATGCCGAGCCCAAATAACTTGAAACCCTTCTCGCATTGGTAGTTAATGAGATAGGTGGTTTCTTTATAAGGCTTGGGCAATCCTACTCCCTTTGAGCTAGCTTTTGAGGTTGAGTTAGACCCAAGATTCATTCTTTACACTACGATACTTAACCTCTTTCTTCGAATGAATACTTTTTCCTCTTCCGGCCATTCTTACAAATATAAACAGCTACCAGTTTACATTGTTAGAACCTTAATTAACATCTTGCCTTTGCGCCGCTCAATATTTGAAGCACCAGCCAAAGATATCAAGGACTGTGTTCCTTAAGTGAGTAACTTGTAGATCCAGCCAAAGATATCAAGGACTGTGGTCTTCAGAACTTGTGGATCCAGCCTAGCTTAATTCCAAAAGTTAACTCATAAGGTGAGGATTTTCATAAACCATATAAGAAGACAACAACCCATTCCCTCAACCAATATGAGGCCCTTAACAACCCCCTCATGTCCAGGAGTGGATATACGGAGTGTAAAGAACATAAGAGAGGGAGCAAGCATTGGGAAAACATGGGATGGCTCAAATGAGACAAATGATAAAAATAATAAATGAAGAAAGGGCAAAAGCAAGAATAAAAATAATAAATGAGAAAAAGACTAAAGTAATTAATGATAGGGCAAAAAAATAGATTAAAGTACAAAGACATTAACTTTTTTTCCTTTTTGAAACTGGTAATGATACAAAGACATTAAATAGAAGGACACGAATAAAATGAATGAACAAAAAAGAAACAAAAGTAGCATCTGGAAAAAAAGGGGCAACTCGGGTACTTTGTTTATGTCGATGGGGTATTTATGAAATTAGTAAGGGAAGGGGCATTTGGGTGTAAATACTTTAGTCTTCTGGTCAATTTAGTGTACATTTCCCTTTAAAAAATGATTAGGACTTAAATTAACATATACTTAAAATTAAATGGCTAGATTCAATGTTTTTTAATACAAAGTTAGTCTAGGTCTTATTCTACATGGCATGAAAAATAAGAAATTAATACGACATGACATGTCAACTAAGATTACTTAGTTATAGTTGGATAACTTTATAGGAAAAGAACCAGAAATAATTTTAGTGGAATATTCTCAATAATTAAATGACCATTTAAGGAAAAAAAAAATCAAAAGTGACTTTAGTGGGATCTTCTTAATACTTGAATGACCATATTAGGAAGAAAATTTAAAGATGACTTCAATGGGATCTTCTCAATACTTGAGTGACCATATAGGGAGTCAACTCAAATTGTGAACCAAAAACCTACTTACGTTGATCAAGTTCGATTAAGATGAATTAAATAACTCGGATATGCTTAGCAACACATAGGTAATGTTAAGGTGACAGGCTAAAAAAGTGCAGCCCGATATATTAAGCATCTTGTCTTCATCCAGCGTCCGGCAAAGAGTCGAGTCAACTTATGCTGACACATTAACATGTTTAATAACAAATAGAAATGTTCCAACTTACCAGCATGGGTTGTACACCCTTAAGCAGAGGTCTCGGGTTAGAGTCCTGGGTATGGAGAAAATCTTGTTGGAAGCATCACGTGCAGAATGGGCCCTGCAGTGCGCAATTTGGATTAATCGGGGCTCCAATATGGGTACCAGACACCAGGTGGGAAGCCGGAAAAAAAAAGAAATGTTCCAACTTTGTCGTTACACAATTTTTGAACAAAATGATTGCAATAATACCTATTTATACAACTCATTACCAGCCTGAGAGAACCTCCATACAAACAACTCATAATCAGCAGAATTAAATATGATACCTACAGCACAACAAAATTGATCAGATGATCACAGGGGCGGACATCTAACATGGAAAGTACGAGTTCAACGGAACCCAATAGGTTAGGTCCAAACCATGTATATGCATCGAGAATTTCACTGAATATATACATCTAAAAAACTTCAGAACATACAAACTTCAAATCATGAACCAAACATTTGGTTTGTGTTACATAGTACATACAAGTATCCCTTAGCATTTACGTAACGAGACAGTTTGGCATTGATGAACACGAAAATTTATGTATAATGAAGGTAAGAACAGGTGAAGGGGATACAACGATCACAAAAGCGGAACCTGAATGCCTTTGTTTAATGCATTTCTCTGGTTTTGATGCCGCATTTCTTCTTTGCAGGGGAGAAAAATCATGGTAGAACCACATCAACTTATCCAGGTCTTGGAGAGGTAAAATTGGCAATTATTCTCACTTCCAATCTGCATTCCAGTCTGGGACAAGCAAAGTACATTTCTTTCTGAGAAGGTAAAGAATTTTCTTTTTGGTTCCAAAATGAATGACGAACTTAGCAAGTTTTCCAGAGTTTAAATGCATCCACAATTAGCAGGTAGTTGAAGTCACATCGACAGTTGATGATTCAGCAGGTTTTTCTGCAGTAGAGTCGCTCAATTTCCTCTTTTTCTCATTGCGGCACTGCTTATTGGAGGTGCGGTCAGTAGTGGAAACAATTTTTGAAACAGTGAAGTTTAGCAACTTCAAAATCATGGAATCTGTTTGGGAGTAATGCATTGCGAACGATGACATCAATGCCATCAAATGTCCAAAAAACTAGTTTAGCCTCTTCCTTTAGTCCAATGGAAAACCAATCAAGACCAGAAGCAGCAATATCAACAGACTGTCAAAGCACGAAAGAAACTAAATCAGGTTTCTACATCTGCTAGGGACTTCTGAGTCAGTAGTAAAATATAAGGTACTTAATTACGAATAGTATGCTGAAGCATCTGGCCCCTGCTAGAGGGTCCTTTTATGAACCTAAGTCATCTAACAAACTATGCTGCACCACCAGTTCTCAACCTTAAAGGTTTCTACATTCCCTAATTTTCCCTCCTTCTATGCTCGCGAATCCTCTTCAATTGTCCTAGAAACTAACTGAGCTACTTCCCTAGGAAATGATGCATCAACCACCATTAAAACAACAGCCCTCGCCCCAATACTCAACATCAACCTCCTCCCAACAGTGTGATCAAAATCAAAATCAGGCAATAAATTCTCTACACTCAGGCCCTTTACCTTCCCATAATACTTCAAACTATGATACTTAGCACAAACAACTGGTTTTTCACCTTTATAATTTGGGTTTAACACTAGGCTTGATGAAACCCTAGTTGCTTTGGTTCAGACACCATCTCTAGGGTCCTTAACCTTCCCATAATGCTTCAAACTATGACAACTACTAGCTCAAACTAACTGTTTTTTCAACATTTTCTTGATTTTGATGCTCCTAAAGCAAACCCCTTTTGAAAGAATTGGATTCTTGTTAATGTTCATTAACCTTCCCATAATGCTTCAAACTATGACTGCTACTAGCTCAAACAACTACTTTTTCAACATTTTCTTGATTTTCATGCTCATTAAGCAAACCCTTTTGAAAGAATTGCATTCTTGTTAATGTTCATTAGCATAGTTTGGACTTTTAACAACATTAATAATGGATTCCTCAAAATTCCCATCTCTAGAGAGTGACAAAGATTGAATCTTTGAAGGTGTTGAGAGGTTTCTGAAGCTAAACAAGAAAGGTGGGACAAGGGTTTTAGCAGGGTTTAAGGTACAAAACATGTTCAAGAATTGGTGCAAGAGAAAGTGGAAGGACCCGTTTGGCCAAATTCACTTTATTCCGGGAATCGCCCCATATATTCAATAGTGAAAATTGTGCTCTATTGGCAGGGGTGGGCATTCTATACCGAATACCAGATGAAATTGAAATTCTTTATACCGCGGTATGGATGTTATGGTATTTGATATGATATTTGGTAGAAATTTTAAATTATTTTAGTATTTGATATAGTATTTAATATTTATGTAATAAATACCGAAATACCGTATACCGTACTGAAGTTTTTTAATAACATATAAAACTCATATATATATATATATATATATATATATATATTATATTTAAACTTATTAAATATATTTATATATCATCCATTAGCTAATTGAACATAAAAGTAGCTTTTATTCATAAATAAATTTTTTGGGAAGCTTATTATTTAGTAGTACTATGCTTAAGTTTAGGTAATGTTGTTTAGAGTTTGCATCTTGGACTATTCAATTGTGATTGAAATGCTATTTTTGTGTAATTGATTAACAAAGATTGTTGTTAACTTAACATGATTGATACATTTTTTAAATTTAAAGTTATAGTTTTTTTATATGAATATATGTAATTAGAAATCAAATAAAGTATGGTTACCGAATTAACATACCGTGAAATATCGAAATCGAATTTAAAAATACCGAACCATACCGAACTAATTTGGTATGATAATGATATTATTCTTTTAGATACCAAATACTGAAGTTATCGTATCAAAGTTTAAAATATCCTACCATACCGTACCATGCCCATCCCTATCTATTGGTGAGGTTATCGGAGAAATATGGCTTCATGTGGTTGTTGTTAATGTTCATTGTTTACTTTTTGTATTAATATGGAGTTGTAAAAGTTAGGTTGTCTTTTTGGTTTCTCATTCGGGGTTTGATTTTCATATTTGAGCCCGATTAAATTCAGATTCACGCTGGAAGGTACCACATTGAGGGTAAAGCGCTCCCTAACAAAGACGATTTTATATTCAGAAAAACTCAAACTTGAAACCTCTGATTAAGGATGAATGAATATTTATCACTCCATCATAATCTTTGTTAGTTAAATTAAGTTATTTTGTTACTGTTTAGAAATTGAGGTGTAAATCATATTTACAAAAGTACACTAAAATTCTAAATTTTCTTACAAATAAAGAGAATATATTTTTTTAATTTTCATGGACAAACGCCTACTAAGATTTATGTGAAGAGTTTCATAGGCATTTGTACCATTTGAGGTTAAAAATTACTTTCTCTGTTAAAACAAAAAGGATCTAGTTTAATTTGATACGAATTTTAAGAAAATAAAAAAGAAACTTTTGAATCTTCTAATCCTAAATTAAAGATATGTCAAATACATTAAAATGTCCTTTAATTTTGTAGTTTTAAACATGACACGTGAAAAGTCGAAATCAAAGTGTTCTTGAAAAAAAAAAAAAGAGGTCACTCTTTTTTAAACGGATTAAAAAGGAAAATGGATCATTTTTGAACTAAGGAGTATATCACTTGTATTAGAGTTTAGTTTCTTTATGTGTAGACATTGAAATTTTGTGGACTCTACAAAAAGAGTTCAATTTTGGTTAGAGTTCTTGGGGGCTACTTTATCCTCAATCTAGCTTGATGGCTACTCAACCTAAACCCTAAATTACGCCTATATAAATGGGGTAAATATCCCTTTAAAGAGGCATCTCCAGTATCCCACAAATTCACGGGATATTCACAAAGAGATCAAAGATCTGAAAAGTCTCAATAAATTCATGGGATATTCATAAAGATCAAAACTCTCTCTTCTTGATAATCAAATATATCAAGAAGAAAAACCCTCCTTTCATGGAGATCAAATCCAAATGTTCCTACGTTCGAGAAATACGCCACTAACGGCCCTCGAATTATGGAGAAATTCATATCCAAATCTTCATACATTCGTGCCATGCCAATTTGTTTTCTTGGTTTCTTCACCATTCTTCTTTCGGTTGGCTGCTCGTACGTCTCCTTTCACAGACTTGTCTTCTTGCGTCTGCGTCTGGTTACCAGAGTCCAACCTTCATCATCGTCTTCGTTAACTGAAGACCTGTTGGGCTCTAATATTTCCTCATTATGTTCTCTGACACATATTTGGACTGGGTCGAGCAAGCCAAAAGTGATGGATATTTGATGAGTACTAGCCGTCTCATCGTCGAAGAAGATCTTCTTCTCTTTTGCCAGTTGCATGACTTTATCTTTAAAGACAAAGCATTTTTTCAGAGGGTGACTTATGTGCCTATGATATTTGCAATAATTAGGGTCATTGGTCCTTCCATCTTCATTGGGACGCTTCATCTCTGGGAGTTCAATAAGTTTATGTTGAAGGAGTTCATCGAAAATCTCAGCCACATCAGAGTCAAGGAAGGGATATTCCTTTTCTTGCATCTCATTTAAAGTTTTCTGATTTGGACGTGTTCCAGAAGTCTGCTTCATACTTTGCTTCTTGCTTATCTTTGTGGTGACCTTCACAGGAGACACATCGACATTCATGGATTCTTTGTTATCATTTTTGGGGACAAACTTGCCCCATCTTTTGGGTTCTTGCTTATCCTTTCCCTTTCGAGGATCATGGATAGGCGCTCCTTCCTTTCCAGCAGAAGACATGCTCAACTCCATGTCGTGAGCACGAGTAGCTAACTCTTCAAAGGATTTTGGTTTAATTTCTTGTAAAATGTAGAGAAACCCCCAATGCATTCCTTGGACGCACATCTCTATTGCAGAAGCTTTACTGAGCTTGTCTTTGCAGTTTAGACTCGCATTTCTCCATCGATTGATGAAGTCGATGACTGGCTCATCCTTTATTTGCCGAGTATTTGTGAGCTTTATCATGCTCACTATACGCCTTGTGCTATAAAACCGATTTAGGAACTCATGTTCCAATTGCTCCCAACTATCGATGGAGTTAGGCTCGAGGTCCATATACCAATCAAAGGCGTTTCCCTTTAGGGAACGAACAAACTGTTTGATAAGATAGTCATCGTAAGTTCCAGTATTATTACATGTCTCGACAAAGTGTGCAACATGTTGTTTCGGATTACCTTTGCCCTCAAATTATTGAAATTTGGGGGGTTGATAGCCGATAGGCATTTTGAGGCTATCTATTCCCGCAGTGTAGGGCTTGGCATACGCAATAGAAGACTTGGTGACAACATCATACTTGTCTTTGAGGGTCCCTTCAATGAATTTCCTCAATTGCCCAATCGGGATCATTCCTTTAGCAGAAACTTGGACCTCTTTAGTCGGTGGTGTTTGTTTCACAGGATTTTTCATCTCACGAACCTCTGAGCTTTTCCCGGTGCATGGCTAGATTCTTCGTCTATCAAGTCTTTCACCTTATCCAGTATCTTATTAATCCTAGCCTCTTGATTCTGAACATAGTTGGTCAGGCCTTCAATTGCCTTTGTCAGATTCGGAAGTTGCTCCTCCATAGACGAGGCATCAGTTACCATTGCTTGCATGATCACCGGAGACGTCGAAGAGTAACATGAATTATCGCATAGGTTGATCTTCGAAGTGCTCAACTTATGCGGTGTAAGTGGATATGATGCGATTTTTGAACAACCATCA
The DNA here is from genome assembly GCF_002878395.1 of Capsicum annuum. Taxonomy (NCBI): domain Eukaryota; kingdom Viridiplantae; phylum Streptophyta; class Magnoliopsida; order Solanales; family Solanaceae; genus Capsicum; species Capsicum annuum. The sequence goes on from NC_061111.1 coordinate 46,833,078, forward strand.
CTCTTTGCGCCAGAGTATTTAGAACCAGAATGCTCAAGTAGAGAAAGAGTTTTCTTAAGCGATTTCGATACACTGCTTCCTCCTTTCGAAGCACTTGCATTGGACTTCATTCCTTTTGGGGTTGAAGATTTAAAAACTGGAGTTGGCACGGACGATACTGGATGTGTTTGTTGTCCTAACATGTTTGCCTTCTCCTCGTGACAGCTCCCAAGCTCCCGTAAGTAACATCAAGGATGCTTTCTACTTCAGCAGAGAACCTTGAATCAACAGCCTTGGAAGCAGTTGATTGAGAGTTGATCTTCTTGGAAGTCATTTCGGCGTTCTTAATCTTCAAAGTCTGAAAAGTTGAGATGAGAGGTAGAGATCGTCCCACTGGGCGTGCTAGAATTTGTTAGACAATAAAATTCTTGAGACCAAAAATAATAATCGAGACAAGAAAAATATTGCAACAATCGATTTATTGATTTCAATAAGTGAGTGTTACAATCTCTATAATTCCTCTGATTCGCCTTTTCAACTATAAATTCAAGGGCTTTGAGCTTGATCTTGAACTTTAACTTGAACTTGACGGATTTGATCTTGATTTGTGCTTAAATCCAAGGGCTTGGTAGCTTGTTCTTGAATTTTGCAGTCTTGATCTTGAACTTGAACTTGATTTGAAGACTTGATGAACTTGATCTCGACTTGTATTTAAATTCAAGGGTCGTTGAGCTTGTTCTTGAATCTCTTAGTCTTGATCTTGAAGCTTGAACTTGTTCTTGAATCTTGAACTCTTGATCTTGCAATGTTGAGCTTGTTCTTGAACCTTGAACTCTTGATCTTGAAATCTTGAGCTAGTTCTTGAACCTTGAACTTTTGATCTTGAAATCTTGAGCTTGTTCTTGATACTTGAACCTTGAACTCTTGATCCTGAAATCTTGAGTTTGTTTTTGAATTTGTAGTGAAATCTGCTGCTTTGATCCATTAGCTCTCCCCTGATTCTTGTTAAACTTGTTGGTCCTTTTTCTGAATTATGAGGCCCCTATTTATAGTTGTAGGAAATAGAGAGTCACGATAAACATGAACTTCCTTTGACCAATCAGATTTAAGTGACATGACATTTCTTATGGCTTTTAATTTACTTCATCATTTTGACACGTGGCATGGTCCTATTGGCTACTTCACTTGACTTGCCATGCCGCATCATTTGACACGTGATGCTTATTTGGGCCTCTAGAATATGACAATAACTTGGGCCTCATCATTTGTAGCCCAAATCAATGGGCTAGCCTAATAAAAAATTAGACTTTAATTAAACCCATATATGTTTGGACTTAAATAATTAATCTAATTATATTAATCCACAATATTTATTTGGGACTAATATATTTTAAATTTAATATAATCCGAATTTTGTACGAATTTAAATTTAATAAAATCGGATCGCCCACAAATGCCCCCTACTTCAAGACTTGTCGAGACATTTAATATTTTGGAGACTAGCCTTGAAGTATGATTATTGAAGCATGTTTACTTCGTGCTTCAACGATCCTCATACATATGAATACCTCATTCAAAAATTTAAAGCCGAACTATATTGATATTGTCTCTCAAAACTCTCTCATTTTTTTCCATGAATCTCTACACTTAAGAACCATTGGTGAGACATGATATCCAATTTCAAACAGATTTTGGAAGATTTTTTCATCCCCTTACTTAATCAAGAATAAAACTCTTCCGATTTGAACTTAGAACAAAGAACCTCCAATTTGAATTTGTATGGATGAAGGAAATAATCTCCAATTTAAATTTGGAGATGAAAGCTATTCCAATCTGGAGATGAAAGCTATTCCAATCTGAATTTATATTGGAGAAGGAAACAAACTCCAATTTGAATTTGGAGATGGAAATTATTTCAATATGAATTTATATTGGAGAAGGAAACAATCTCCAATTTGAATTTGGAGATGAAAATTATTCTAATCTGAATTTATATTGGAGAAGGAAACATCCATCCTACAACTCTATAAAAGGAGGTAGTTTTCCCACTTTTTCAATATCGATTTTGGGGTTTCCAAGTCATCAATAATATTGAGGTAATTTCTTTTGCTCCCACTTTTCTCTTATTTTCGTCACTTTTTTTTCAGCACAACATGTTAGTGGTAGAAAATTCATATCTCATTGTAGGAATATTGAAATCATGATCCGTTTGATGTTTCAGAAATTAGACTTCAAGATCTACAACATATTCAAAATTTAGTATTAAACTCCTTCAATATAATTCTTGATAATTTTTTGAAGTTAGCCTTGGATTTTATCATGCTGAAAATTTCAGATTTGCGCACCTCTATTAAAATCCTCATATCTCAATGTAGGAATGATGAAATCATAAGGCGCTTGATTTTTTATGAAACTAGACTCAAAGCTATATAACATATTGAAATTCATCATTTAATACCTTCAGAATTATTTTAGACAAAATTTTGAAATTGACTTTAAATTTTGCCATGCTGAAAATTTCAGATCTGTGTGTCTTCACTAAAACTTTCATATCTCAAAGTAGGAACGATGAAATCACGAACCGCTTGATTTTTTCAAAACTAGACTCGAAAATATATAATATATCCAAAATTCATAATTTAAAACCTTCAGAATTATCCTAGATAATTTTTTGAAGTTGCCTCTGCCTGCTGATACGTTTTCAATTTCAGGTTTGCGTCGCTTCACAAGACAAATCATATCTAGGCATAGGAGTGTTGAAATCGTGAGTGTCCTTTTTTCGTTGGAAAGAGAACTCTAATATTTACAACAATTTCGGTAGGCGAGCAAACTCAAGAGTGTAATTTGATCCATCTTTGCCGATCGAGATACTCGCCATATTTAGGTAAGCATTCCTTCTTCTTTTTTCGTTCTCCTTTTTTTTTTTAGGTGAACTAAAAGCTTTTGCTCAAGATAACACCTTTTAGGTAAAGGATATAGTCTTGCGATGCAAAGGGATAGATATCCTTTCCTACCATAAGTAAGGTAATCCTAGAAGGTAATCTTACGACCCTCGAATTACGGAGAAAATCAAGAGAAGAATTAAGGGAGGAACAGATTTGTAACCACAATCGTTTATCAATAAAATTATTGTTTCTTCATATTTTTATTTATGGTTGAAGTTTATTTTTCATGAATTAAATAATGTTGGAAACAAATTGGCACGCCTAGTGGGACCAAATCTGCCCTTCATCTCTTCTCTCATAAATCAAATATGCAAATCTATAGTCGCAGGATCGTAAAGATAGAAGCAGTACTTCAAGACTCGTCTTTGAGTTTCATCAAGTCTACACTTCGACAAGCCTTGAAGCAGGGGGTCATTTGTAGACACTGAAATTTTGTGAACTCTACAAAAAGAGTTCAATTTTGGTTAGAGTTCTTGGGGTCTACTTTACCCTAAATCTAGCTTGATGGCTACTCAATCTAAATCCTAAATTACGCCTACATAAAGGGGGCAAATATCCTTAAAGAGGCATCTCCAGTATCCCATAAATTGACGGGATATTCATAAAAAGATCAAAGATCTGAAAAGTCCCAATAAATTCATGGGATATTATAAAGATCAAAACCCTCTCTTCTTGATAATCAAATACATCAAGAAGACAAACCCTCATTTCATGGAGATCAAATCCAAATGTTCCTACGTTCGAGAAATACGCCACTAACGGTCCTCGAATTACGGAGAAATTCATATCCAAATCTTCATACATTCGAGAAATATGCTACTGATGGCCCTCGAATTGCGAAGAAAATCATGAGAGAAGAATCAAAAGAGGAACAGATTTGTACCTCCATTGTTTATCAATAAAATTATTATTTTTTCATATTTTTATTTGTGGTTGAAGTTTATTTTCCATGAATTAAATTATGTTGGAAACAATATGTTTTGACTAATTTTTATTCGATAAACTAATTTTTTAGATCAAATTACATTGCAAATTTTTCTTTTTTAATATACTATCGGAGCCTATACGATTGGTTTATGATTCAATACACTATATTTATTGTCTATCGTAATTCACGGACTTTCTTAAAAAATGCATCTCCTATCGTTGCATGATATATATATATATATATTTTTTTTGTATAAAATATATTGAGTACAAATTGAACTAAAGAAAGTTCTTTTCATTCTTTCTTGGAAGCATATATATTGATGAAAAACAATATATTTAAAATATAATTTCGTCATGGTAAAACTTTATCTATGTTGAATGTATATATCATGATAAAATTATATACTAATACGAGAATACCTATGAATTGATACTAATATTGATAAGAGTATATATGTCATACATCTATAAGACCGGTATAAATTTTGAATTAATACTAACATTGATAAGAGTATATATGTCATACATCTATAAGATCGATATAAATTTCGAATTAATACTAACTTTTATAAGAATATATATGTCATACGTCTATAAGATCGATATAAATTTCGAGTATGGTTAAGCTCTTACAACCCAATGAACTATAAGTAGTTTGATTTGCATGCTTATTAGTTACTAGTTTAGGTGTACGCGCCTTGCGCATGTACCTCACTTTAATGAGTTCAAACATTACACTAAATAATATATTTGTTTGAATAATAAAGATGAATATAATAATTAAATTTAATATCTTTTAAGTATGTAAACAATAACGAAATAATATGATAATAGAGATATTAAAATAATACAACTAAACCTAATCTTTACATAAAAAAATTCCCTAAAGTCGATCGAGATTCATCTACGAACTATAAACTATCACAAAATAACAAAAGAATAGATATATTATGATAGTACAATTAAACCTAATCTTTAGTTAAAAAAATTTTCAAAGCCGACCCACATCCATCTAACATCTGTAAATTAAAATAAAATAATAAAATAATAAAGATATCAAAACAATACAATTAAATCTAATCTTTACATAAGAAATTCTTCAAAGTCAACCGACATTCATCTACGACCTGTAAACTATAAAAAAGTAATATAACAGTGATCACAAATCTTCGATTTTTATCTAATTAATTCTTGTTTGAGCGAAAATTTTGATCCTAAAGAATGATTTTGAATAAAAACAAAGAAGATATATATATACACCTATTGAATTCTATTATGCTGATAAAAATAGTGAAGAAGTTGAAGGTTAGAAAATCAAGCATTACCAATCTAGACATGCAATCGAATCAAGTTAGATGATCATCAATCATATTCTCCCAATAGGCAAGCAGTTTGTTCTCTAAAATACATGTCAATATTTATAGAAGGATTTCCTTAATTACTATTTTAGGAGTATTTTTCTAATTGAACAGTAGAAAGAAAAATATTAATTAATTCTCCTACCATATATTTTAGGAGTCCCATATATTTTAAGAAGTCTAGTAGAAAGAAAAATATTAATTAATTCTCCTACCATATATTTTAGGAGTCTCATATATTTTAGGAAGTCTAGTTAATATAATAAAAAATAATTAAATAATAAATTAAAAAAATAGTGAAAAAATAATTTTTTCAAGAGTTTTTTAATGAAGGACAAAATGTTCAAATAACTTTTTTCTAAGGTCTTCATATTTTTAATATATTATAGATATAGATTATACATATGTATCATAGATTAGTTACTCCAACTATAATATTTGAACAAATCAATAAATATGGATGACTCTGTCTCCAAGCTTAGTCAAATAAGAGAAACGTCTAGGTGCTTTTTGTCTCTGCTGGAAATTCGGACTTCTCTCCGTTTTTATCCTCTTTGCTAAATGCTAAACTACACAGTTGGGTGCTTCAATATGTCCATTCCTTGATATCTCACAACCTCTCTACTTCAATGCTTTCAAGAGGTAGGGATAAGATATGCTTACACTTTAACCTCTCTAAAGTCACTCGTGAAATTTCATCGTATCTGTTATTCTTATATAAAATGAAAAACTTCAGAGGTTTAGGTTTTCATTCACAGGAAAAGATTATTGACTTTATAAGAGATCTTTCGTCCATTCATTAAAAGCGCCTAAACCACCAATACAAGGGGTTTCTTGCTCTTGGTCACCTGCCCTAATAGTGCCTCAAGCCAAATAAGAGAGATGAGAAGAATGCAACTATCTAATCGAGATCAGAATTACAACCTTCTTCCTATAGGAAATAGGACAACAACCAAACTAATGCAATCCCACAAGTGGGGTGTGAGGAGGGTAGAATGTGCGCGGACCTTACCCTATGTAAAGATGTTTTTTCCACAAAACCCTCGGCTAACCTTCCTATAGAAATGAAAATTAAATATAAAACAACAATTTGAGGAGATTCAAGAGATAATATAGAAAGAGACTAAAAACCAGATAGTTTATCATATGGCTGGTCAGAAAACCCCAAATGCCTAGAAACTTTAGATGCATGATTCACAGCTGAGCTAAACTATGATCGATCCAAAAAACAGAAACTGTACAGAACCATCTGCAGATTTTGCAATAACCATTTACAAAATATGCAAGAAAATTAAGCCACGAACCAATTTTGGCGATAACTAACTATACTTTCTGGGCATCCCCGCGATGACAGAAGATGCATATATCTAGTTTACAATGGCTCTGGCCAAATACGCCCGACTATCTGTAGCTTCAGCTCATTCATGTCACCACCACCAGAGAAGAAGTGTGCCATGCTCCTATGGATAATCAACCCATCTAAACTGCCTCGGACAGTTTTGTGACTATCATGGATGCTCCTCGGTACTCCTTGCCATGGTAACTTTCTGCCAAATCCACCGACTTATAACTAAATCTTTTTGCATCATCTTCAGTGGCCCATAAAAAGAAGGGATGCCATGTAAACTGGTGTCAATCCAAGGTTGAAAGCCTCAAAGTGCAGGCAGAACTGATGACCAAAACAGCTGAAAACCTATTCCAGAAAACAGCGAAAGAACTATTACCAACATGACCTTTTCAAGCAGTACATTGCAATCAGAACAATGTGAAAATCAACAAAAGTGGCACTTCGAAAATTAATTGGCAAGCGAACAACCAAATAAATCATGTTCTTATTTGCCCTCATTTTCGACCAGCAAAGACAAAGCCGGACATAAAAGTTATGAGCCTCCTAACACTAGATAAAATGCAGACAAGACTATGAATAAAGAACTTTCAAGTTATAGATGTAACAAAATGTATAAGATCACCGTTTACAATTGGATAAAGAAAACTAGTTAACAATGTCACTGTTAGAATGTTAGAATCTGAGTAGGAATAGAAATAGTATACAAAATCCTATTTGAAAAAGTATTGTATTATAGTGTTTATAAATAAAGTGTCAATGTAATTATGTAGACACAATTCAATAATATTTTTCCCATATCTCACATAGTATCAGAGAATTGGTGAGAAAATTCCGAAAAAAAAATATCAAGTCACCGTGTGTTAATTTCTGGTGACTGTTTAAAGTCATTATATGTTTTGTGGGTTGTGTTCAAAATACAACACCACCAAGAGGATCGGAAAGCTCAGGTGACAAAAACCCGACCAAAACCACTGGAAAGTCCCCAGCCACTCGCTCAAACGCGCCTACCGACGATGGTATAAATGAGCCCAACTTTTAACGGATGACATAAATGAGTCATTTCTAATAGTTCAGTGACATATTTGAACCTTTTTCCTTGGTAATTGCTACCTCCGGGAGCCATGCTATCTATATAAACTACTATACGTTGATAGCTGTATATCCTCCTCAAATCTGATCTTCTAGCTCTCTTGACAGCCCTGATCCTGGCCACCAAAGCAAGCTCGGACATAAATTGGAAAGATATTCATCTATCTGAATAAAACGGCAAAGAAATCAACCCATGAACAGAAACAGAAAAAGATCTACATTAATGAACAATCAATAAGGCGTCAGAAAGGAGGTTTGTGACACTAGAGCAGCCTATTATAATGCCAGTTAGTGCAGGCAATCTAACACCAACCACTTAAATGGAAATTAATTCGTCAAGCCTTCGATGGCTAACCAGAGAGAAATTTTAAAAAATACTCATCCGCAAGAAAAATTAACAAGAGAATTGGGAAAAGGGAAAGGAGAACAGCGGAAGAGAGGTTTAGAGAAACTATAGTTAGTGTGCCTATTATAAATAATGAAATAACTACTCTATGAACTTGTCAATTGTCAGCATTCAAGATTACCAAGTTGCACACGTGTCTAGAACAGAAACCTATTTAATGTATCGTCTTTCCAAAACTAGGCCTTGTGTCAAATAATTGTTGTAATGAGATACCTGTTTAAGATCAAAGTATTATCATTCATAAAAAAATTTTGAACGAAGACTTAATTCACCAATCACATTTTATTTATCAAACACATCTATTCCCCGATATGAATAAATCTAAGATCTTCAAACACAAAATTTCTTAAGTTGGGTGGAGACAGACAAAATTATCCTAAACGTCAGGCAAAGTATCACCTCACAAGGAAGAGGCATAGACGGCATAGCAACTAAGGTATCTCACTTATTTCCAACATCAAACTGAGGAAGTACCATATAAAGATCTTGTCGAAGAATTTTCTTACAAAAGAAACGAACGAAATGGCTACCAACGACAAGAAACACTACGCCCCACTCCCTTAGTAAGAAGTTAAGGAACTACTGCTGAACAGAGAATGAGAAGATCGATGTTTATTCATCAGTTAATGGAGAATATATAGGCTCTAATACAACACTGAGTCCTAAAGTAATACAACAGCTAATTACACTCCTAAAGTGATACAATAACTGATAACAGCTGTACAAGTAGATAACTAATGATATAATTACAAATTATTCTCGTATATCTCTTTTACGCCCCCCAAGTTGGTGTTGACGTCTACAATACCTAACTTGTCAAACATACGACTGAAAGAAGCATGTGGAAGTGGCTTGGTTAGGACATCAGCAACCTGATCAGCAACATGTAAGTGCTTGACTTCAACCTCTTTGCGTTGCACCTGCTCATTGACAAAGTGGAAATCGATGGCAATATGCTTCATCTTACTATGAAAGACAGGATTCTCACAAATGTATGTAGTCCCAATATTATCACAGAGTATGCGTGGAATGCAGGCAAGGGAAAAACGAAGCTCACGCAGTAGGTTGGTGATCCAGTTGTTTTCTGCAAAAGCAGCAGCTACGACTCAGTATTCAACTTCGGTGGATGACCAAGAGACGGATCGCTGCTTCTTGGAGGACCACGAGACTGGCGTACTTCCAAGGTATATAACATAGCCAGTTGTGGAAGTTCTGTCTACAGGGTCACCAGCTCAATCAGAGTCAGAGTACATCATAATTTGATTATCAGTCTCACAGGTTATTTGAAGCCCAAAGGAGGAGGTCTGTTTGAGATATCGAAGCAATCGCTTAACAACTTTCCAATGATTAGCTTGAGGAAAATGCATAAACTGGGAGAGTTTATTTACTATAAAAGCGATGTCAGGTCTGGTGAAAGACAAATATTGTAGCTTGCCAACAATTTTTCGAAAGAGAGGGTCATCAATAATAGGATCAGCTTGATTTATACTAAGAACTGTAGAGACTGACATAGGAGTGGAAACACCTTTGTTGTCTTGCATATTGGCTTCCTGGAGAAGGTCTTCTACATACTTTTGTTGAGACAATAGAAGACCACCTTGATACGACAAAACCTCAACACCCAAAAAGTAGTTTAAGTGGCCAAGGTCCTTGATAGAGAAACGTTGAGCAAGGGCATCAATAATTTGTCAAATACCATGTTCTTGATTTCCAGTAACAATAATGTCATCCACATATACAAGGATATAAACAGTGAGACCTGAATGATGTAAGATAAACAAGGACGAGTCAGATTGTGATTTGAAAAAACCTTGTGTTACCAGAAATTTCTTGAGCTCGGTGTACCAAGATCTAGGTACCTATTTGAGCTCGTAAATAACTCTGTCAAGTTTGCAGACATGATTGGACAAAGTCGGATGCTCAAAGCCAGGAGGTTGTCTCATATAAACTTGTTTCTCTAAATAACCTCGCAAGAATGCATTATTTACATCAAGTTGATGCAAACGCCAATTGTGTTGAATAACGATGGCGAGAACTAGGCGAATAGTCGTAAGCTTGACTACCAGACTGAAGGTGGAATGGTAGTCAAGTCCAGGCCGTTGAGTGAAGCCTCTGTCCACTAATCGAGCTTTATACTTATCAATAGAACCATCAGGATGATGCTTAATGCGAAATAGCCACTTACAGTCTACTACATTCTTCAAAGGATAGTTGGGAACCAAAGTCCACGTTTGGTTTCTCATAAGAGCATCAAATTCATCTTGCATAACATCTTTCCAGTGGGGTCCATACTGAGCTTTCTTGTAGGAAGAGGGCGTTTTTGGACTTAGAAAGTGAGCAAGAAAGTTAGGTTGATGTTTGGGCTTAAGGATGTTATTTTTGGAACGGGTAACCATTGGGTGACTTGGCATTGTTGTGGAAGGTGCGGTTGAAGTGATTTGGCTTAGTTGTGTGTTTGGGGGGGGTTAACGATAGCTGACAAATTTGGAGTAGAAGGCACTGTAATAGGGAAAGGTATGGAAGTTTGTAAATGTATGGTTTTACTGGATGAAGGCAATGACTTGGGAGCTGAAGGCGGATTCCGTCGTTTATAAGTTAAAAAGGGTGGATTTTTTGTTTGGAAATGGGTGGTTTACTTCGTGGAAGAAGGTGCAGAAAGGTTGAGCGGCTGCCTAGAATTTGAAGAGAAAATCATAGCTGACGAGAGTTGAGGATCATACCTGAACCTTGAGATTGCTCTCTGGTTGTGGCGATTGGCATAGGTGAACTTTGTGGGCAAGGTACACTTGCAATAACAGGAGGAAGTTCCATGTTAAACTTTTGAGCTTCACAGGTGATTTGACTGTTTTTCTGTTCAATTGTTTCCCATGATTTAATTTGAAAATATGATAAATGGGAGAAGATATTTTGAAAAGGAAAATTATTCTAAAAAAATAGAACATCTCTAGATAAATATATTTTTGAAGAGATTGGATCAAAGAACTAATGGAAATAATATTTGTTGGAAAAACCTAGGTATACACATGGAGTTGAACGAGGCTCAAGCCTATTTTTGGTGTATGGTCGCAACCAAGGATAGCATAAACACCCGAAAGTTCTTATGGAATCAAATTTTGGGGTGTTTTGAAAAAGTATTTCATAAGGACATTTATCTTTTAGGGTAACCGAGGGTAACCTATTGATAAGATAAACTGCTTGAAGACAAGAAAAACTCCAAAAGTTCGAGATAAGGGAGGCTTGATGAATTAAGGTTTTGGCTGTTTCAACAACGTATCTGTGGCGTCGTTCAACTAAAGCTACATGTTGAGGTGTATAAGGGGGTGAAGCAAGATGTTCAATACCATGTGTTTTTAAGTAGGTAGATAATCCTTTAAATTCACCACCACCATCAGTGTAAAATGAGAGAATTTTTTGTGTTAAAGCGGCGTTCAAGTAAAGGATACGGACTTTTAAAAATATCTTTAACATCACTTTTATTTTTCAGAGTATATATCCACATATATTTTGAAAAGTGATCAACAAACAATGCATAGTAACGTTTTTGATCAACTGACAACATCGGGGAAGGTCCCCATAAATTGTTGTAAATAATTTGCAATGGTCATTGACTTTGCAGAGTATTTGCAGAGAAAGGTAACCTTGTGTAACACCCCGTACTTTTGGGCTAAAATTCAGACCATCATTCCTACACGTATAGATCCAAACTAAATTATTCCTTATTAATGTATGCGTAGTGATCACTCCTATAGGGTGGAAAAACCTTTGAGTATGAATTGAGGTCACAAGAATCCCCTAACTCTAAGACAAGTTGAAAACAATTCTATCGATTTTGTTTTAGTGGACACTTCAACTGGGGTCAACTTTCGTCGACCATAACTTTCTGTATATAATGAACTGGGAGGGCTGCTATATATAAAATGAAATATCTTTGAGTCTTCTTTCCAATGCAACTAATTTAATCCAAATCCAACATCGGAGTAAGAAGTTATGCCCAATTTACTTCAGTATATCATCCTATCAACTGAGGGACTGCTGCGACTTTCTTTGTTTCCTTAGGGGTATTTTAGTCTATTTCCCCACCCTTATTCAACCATAAACACGTGATTAAGCCCCCAATTGACCAAAATATGGTCATTTTCTCCAACTCCCTCAAAAACTAAACACTTAGGTCTCAACCTAAAAATCAAGATCCCTCAAGATTCAACCGTGGATTTTAGAAATTGATTGAAGATTCGGAATCCCCAAACTGTAGGCTTCAAGAAGCATCTATCAAATTTCTAATTTGAGGTACGTGGGGTTTATTCTAAAAATTACATGGACTTGTAAACACTAGATCATGATTTAAAAATTATCAAGCATGAATTTTAAAGGTTTTTTTTTTTGGAAACTATGTTTTAATTATGCATTATAAATATTTTTTTTATATTGTTGATTTGGATTTTAGGTCTTTCCCCCTTGAATTTATACAAGTATATGTATATGTATGAAAACTGAGATTGAATATTGTTTGAGAGCACATATTATGAAACCCCTCTCGTATGTTGAATTAAAGATTATGATTTTGTCGGAAAAAAGTTTAAATGCATGCTTTGTGATTTGAAAGTAGTTTTCTCAATGTCATAGCAATTGAAACATGATTTAGAAATAATGAGAGGGTGTTTCTTGATGTTACTATGATGTTCTTGTGTTAAAGAGAAAGAAATGCATGTAATTGATAACTTTGACATGACCACCTTGAATTGTTGAAATGTTGACAAAGAGAGTTTCCTTGCATATGTTTACATGAGTTTTAAAGAATGAGTTTCTTGAAAAGAATTATTGATATGGTGGTCCTAACTTCCATGTTTTGAGAACAGAGATATAATTTGCTAAATGGCTCAGAGAATGTGACTTGCAAGTCAATGGTACGATGATACCATATAAATATATGCCATGATAGAGTTAGAGTTTGATTTCAGAGAATCTATGTTTTAAAGAGTTAAAAACTGGATTGATGTGAGTTAGATGGTTACCTGAAGAAAGCCCAAGTCAAATGGCTCTATGCTGGAAACCGTGATTTGCCAATACGGGAACTTGGTACCCTGCTATGTGATCTTGTGTACCTAGTACTTTGTCATCCCAAATTGGGACTTATGGTTTGGAGCCCTGCTTCGTGATATTGAGCCCAACGACGATATAATGACTTGATTGGGATTGTGGCACCCTGCTGTGTGATCTTGTGTGCTCTTCCCTCACAAGTACTCCTATCTTGGCAGCAATCGAGATAAGGTAGTCGGTGAAAGCTGTGAAATTGTAGGGTATACCACCTACCACAGAAGTAAAACAAAGAGTGTTATGGAGTTCAGATGATTTTACAGAGTCTTTTAAAATTCCCATGTGATTTTTACCATATGACATATTTATGAACTATTTTCAATTACTCTCATATATGTTGAATATAAATTATTATTTTAGATTTTCTCTGCGTAACAGTACATCTGTATTGATCCCCGTACCTCCCAAGTTTGGAGGTTCAATCTAGGCGTCTGACTAAGCAGTAGAGTACCCAGAGAGAAGTGATCAATGCAGTGGTAAGCCTTCTTTGTTCCAGAAGGCCTATTATATCAGATTATGTTATTCTTTTGTTTTTGTCTACTTGGGGCCTTGCCCCAGTTTTCAGACAGTTGTCATTTGATCATGTAGTAGAGATTTTGCAGATTGTTCTAGATATTATTTAGTTGATTTTTGATTTCATTCCTTATTGTTAAACTGAATTCCCAGTATGACCACGTTTCCATATTAGATTGTATTTCCGCATCTTTTCTTATTAGATGAATGTTATGCATGACTACCAGATAGAGTAGGATGTCCGGGCCTTCATGGTTCGGGATGTCCGTCATGGCCAGGCCTTAGTTCGAGTCATGACAAACTTGGTATTAGAGCACGGTTCATGGTCATAGAGTGTCTGCGAAATCGCGTCGAGTAACATTTGATTATGGGTATGTAGCTCGCTACACTTATAAGAAGGAGGCTATAAGGCGTTTAGGAATGTCTCTCTTTGTTCATGTTCTAGTTCATGCTAAAGAGTCAAAATATTTCTCTTTCATACTCTAATTCATGCTATGGTGGCGCCTATACGAAATCAAAGTTATCCTAATTCTTTCCTTACTCTGATGTTCTCAGATATGTCTCATTGTTGAGGTGATTTAAGTGCAGAAGTCTATAATCTAAATGGTATGGTCCTTTCTGATTGAGCCATAAAAGATTATAAAAATTAGGCAAGGACTTGAGAGGAGTCCATTAGTTCTTCAAGTTGTATTGATTTGAGTGTATGCCTTTATTCTGATAAAATCATGCTTATCAGCCTAAGGTACAAAGTCTATTCTTCCTCCTTTCAAAATTCATGCTGCAGATGTCATGTATAAGGGTAATAATGTGTCGCAAAATATTGGAACTGTATTTCCACACGAGTAGTAGTATTTGTTAAAGTGGTGATACAAAGTCACAATGTTAGAAGACAAAGTGAGGGTGACTTTTGTGTAAATAAATAGTTTTAGTTCTTTAACTGTTGATTGAGGGATGGTTCGTCATTTTATAGTGATAGACTAATGTGGTAGCAATAACTGCTGATTTGGGAGGAATGGTCTTACAAAACAAATCTGATGGGTGTGAGTCAAGGTTTATTCAAGAGATTGTAAAGGTGGTTGCAGGAAACCTAAATCGTGTAGTTTTAAGTGTTGCTCTCCACCCCATTGGAATAGATTCTCAAGTTGATATTATGGCTATATATGGTATAGGGGGAATCGGTAAATCAACCCTAGTCAAGACTGCTTACAATCTTAACTTTGACAAATTTGATGGCAACAACTTTCTTGCTGATGTGAATAAAACTTAGAAAGACATAATGGTCTGGTAAGTCTTCAAAATGAAATCGAGGAAATATTAGATCACCTAAGAAGGATCAAGAGTGGAGGTGATCTAGATAGCTTCAAGATTGATCAAATTGAGAAACTTAAAATGGATCTAAAATTATTGAGAACTTTTGTAAAATACAGTTATTTTCTTTGGTCTAATTCCGTAGTAAAAATCACAAAGAAGGCCAGAAGGATTGTGAAAATGCTTTGTGGGGATTTTATTGGAATTCCAGATGAATGTAAAACTAACCTTGATCTGAAAAGGCTAGAATCACAGTTGTTGAAAGTCATTGATGGTAATACTAGTTTAAGTTACAATTCTGAGTTGAATGGTTCTGATTTGTCGAAATATATGGATTGACTCAGAGAGAATCTAAATGATGTACTATAGCGCCACAGGGAATCAAATAGGTCTTACCTTGAAAGAAATCAATTCACAAAGCAACTGGAAATTGTTCAAAAGAAAATGAAAGTTTTTAGATACTTGTATGCCACAAAGATAAATGGTTACGTCAACCATGAGAAGTTGGAATGTTTGGAGACTTGACTTTAGTTCATGGCTAACAATGTGGGGCAATTTTGTCTTGCTGTTTTAGTTGACGCTGCTGAGTCTGAAGATGATATCTTCAATAAACCTCCCTATCTATTATGTTTGATTGTGTTAGTGGAACTGGAAATGAAGAAGATTTTTCTTGGTGAACTACAGGCCTCAAAGTTTACTCAATCAAAAATTTTCAAGGACAAGAAATTACCAAAAGGATTTTTCACATCGTCTCCACAGTTTGCTGATGTATCTCAAAAACAAAAAAGCACGAGAACTTTCCTAATAATATCATTGCTGAAAATATTGATGTGGCAATAGATTTCTTGTTGGTTTTCCTTGATGCCGATGTATCGAATCATGTTAATAATGGTAACTGGTTGAATGAGGTTATAGAAAAAGGTTACAGCTATAGCAGGTGATGTTCTATATGTAATTCAAAAGCTTCTTCCTGGATCTATAGACGAAGATGAAACCAGTGGCACTGGAGATATTTACTCTATGCGGGTACTGGAGAAAACTAAAGATCTGAAGGTGTTGAAATCTAAATCAGATTTAGATTTCCTGATGAAACCTCTTTTTGATAATTTGGAGAGATAGTTATGATATTTAACATCCATTTTAGAGGAGGAGTTGTCATCTTTATCATCCATTTTTCAGAGATGTCGCAAAGTTGCACCATGAACATGAAATTCTTAAAGATTTTTGGAGGCGTACTATCAATTTGGCATATGAAGATGAAGTTTCCATTGATTCTATTCATATATTCGTGCTCAGTATAATGTGCTTTGGCACATTTTTGCTCACTTCCTACAATCTTAAAAGAGATCAAGCAAATTAATGCAGAGGTGGCTGTGGTGTAGTCTGCAGACGTCTCTCTTAAGCCTCACTATATGGTAGAGCCATCTTAACATCTGCCAAGTCAACATAGCAATACTGTGAGTGATGATGATAAGATAGTGGGTTTTTATATAGCAATAGAAAAACTAATTCGGCATCCGACTCGAAGGACAAGTGAGGTAGATGTCATCTCTACTGTCGGGATGGGGGAACAAGGGAAGACGACTATTGCTATAAAGGTGTAGGATAATAAGAGCATTGTTTCTCACTTTGATGTTCGAGCATGGTGCATCGTTTCTCAAAGATATAACCAGAGAGATCTATTGCAAAAGATTTTTAGTCAAGTTTCGGTTCAATGGATAAGGGAGAAAAGGATGACATCCTTGCTGACAAGTTGAGGAAAAACTTAATTGGAAAGAGATATCTTATTGTATTGGATGATATGTGGGATGGTATAGAATGGGATAACTTAAGACTTTGTTTCCTTGCTAGTGGAAAACATTGTGCTGAAAATGGACTTTTTTCTTTCAGTTACAAGATGAAAATGCTTCCGCCACAGGGATGGTACGAGCAAGGCATCTTTAATACATTTCTTTCTTGAAACAAGATACCTAGCTGGTTCACAAAGTTAGTTGTCAGGTCAATCTTGAAGGAGAATTTGTTTGAGGATTATTATGTGCAGACTACAGGTTTAAAGGGCAGGGTAAAAGAAGAAGAGGATGACGATGATAGTATCCTTGATTATAATGATGATGATGAAGACGAAGAGGCTACGCTGGCAGAGATAGAGGAGTTTTTTGGAGATCTTGGTGAAAGAAATGGAACAATACTGCAGCAGTGTGTTAACATTGATGAGCTAAAACAATTTGTTGTATTTGAAGGTGAAAAAAAATTGATATGACTATCGAACTAAGGTTATTGGTGAAAGGGAAAAGAAAGAGATGAACTATTGTTGTGTGGAATAGCTAAGAAGGAGGAATATGGCAAAAATATTTGCGAAAGTAATTGAAAATTTTTGGTCTTAGTGGGGAGATCCATGTAGTGGGTGTAGTAATGATTAGACTTGAATTTTGTGATTGTTGAAAATGCAAACCAATGTGCTGTATGGTTAGTAATCCTTGATTTAAAACTTAAGTGTGTTTGACATTAGTGATAAGGTGAAGTAAATCTTCTTAAGGAGATGTAGAATATGGAGTCCAATAGCTTAAGCTAACACCTCTTTTCTCCGAGTTAAGCTTCAATATAAGAGTATTATACAGTGGGAATCAAGATCGTGTGGTTAGTTGTGTATTGGGAGAATTGTAAATTGGAACTGATAAAGCAAGAAATTTATTGTTTGTGGTGCAGAAGAGTAGTGTCTCTAATGTTTAAGTCTTTTCGTTGTATCTTTAATGTTTCAATTCTTATGTCCTGCGAGAATCTCATCTCATGTCGTGTACCAATCTTAATCAGGCCGAAGCTTCTTATAAAAAAATTCATGTCTTACAATGTTTTGATCATGTGCTATAAAACACATGCCAAGATCATGTCAACATCAAGTTTCTTTATCGCATGTTTCGTGCTTACATGTTCCCTAGGGGTTATCATGAATCTCGTTGACTGCCTTCGCATATTTTGTCAAGGAAAATATTCAATGCGATGTTATGTTCTTTATTCTACACTTTTAGAGCCTCAAAAGTCCCTACCCATCATTCGGGGATGAATGATCCCAAGGGGGATAATGTAACACCCTGTACTTTCGGGCTAAAATTTAGACCATCGTTCCTACATGTATAGACACAAACTAAATTATTCCTTGTTAATGTATATGTAATGATCACTCCTATAGTGTGGGAAAACCTTTGAGTATGAATTGAAGTCACAAGAATCCCCTAAATCTAAGACAAGTTGAAAACAATTCTATCGATTTTGTTTTAGTGGACACTTCAACTGGGGTCAACTTTCGTCGACCATAACTTTCTGTATATAATGAACTGAGAGGGCTGCTATATATAAAATGAAATATCTTTGAGTCTTCTTTCCAATGCGACTAATTTAATCCAAATTCAACATCGGAGTAAGAAGTTATGCCCAATTTACTTCAGCATATCATCCTATCAACTGAGGGACTGCTGCGACTTTCTTTGTTTCCTTAGGGGTATTTTAGTCTATTTCCCCACCCTTATTCAACCATAAACACCTGATTAAGCCCCCAATTGACCAAAATATGGTCATTTTCTCCAACTCCCTCAAGAACTAAACACTTAGGTCTCAGCCTAAGAATCAAGATCTCTCAAGATTTAACTGTGGGTTCTAAAAATTGATTGAAGATTCGAATCCCCAAACCGTAGGCTTCAAGAAGCATCTATCAAATTCCTATTTTGAGGAAAGTGGGGTTTATCCTAAAAATTACATGGGCTTGTAAACACTAGATCATGATTTAAAGATTATCAAGCATGAATTTTAGAGGTTTTTTTTTGGAATCTATGTTTTAATTAAGCATTATAATTTTTTTTTTTATATTGTTGATTTAGCGTTTAGGTCTTTTCCCCTTGAATTGATTTACAGGTATATGTATATATATGAAAACTGAGATTGAAGATTGTTTGAGAGTACTTATTATGAAACCCCTCTCGTATGTTGAATTAAAGATTATGGTTTTGTCGGAAAAGAGTTGAAATGCATGCCTTGTGATTTGAAAGTAGTTTTCTCAATGTCATAGCAATTGAAACATGATTTAGAAATAATGAGAGGGTGTTTGTTGATGTTACTATGATATTCTTGTGTTAAAGAGAAAGAAATGCATATAATTGAGAACTTTGACATAACCACCTTGAATTCTTGAAATGTTGACAAAGAGAGTTTCCTTGCATATGTTTGCATGGGTTTTAAAGAATGAGTTTCTTGAAAAGAATTGTTGATATGGCGGTCCTAAATTCCATGTTTTGAAAACAGAGATATAATTTGCTAAATGGCTCAGAGAATGTGACTTGCAGTACCAGTACATCTATATTGACCCCCTACCTTCCAGGTTCAGAGGCTCAATCTAGGGGTCCGGCTAGGCAGTAGAGTACCCAGAGGGAAGTGATCAGTGCAGTGGTGAGCCTCTTTTGTTCCAGAAGGCCTATTATATCAGATTATGTTATTCCTTTTATTTTAGTCTACTGGGGGCCTTGTCCCAGTTTTCAGACAGTTGTCATTTGATCATATAGTAGAGACTTCGCAGATTGTTCTAGATGTTGTTTCGTTGATTTAATATTTCATTCCTTATTGTTAAACTGAATTCAGAGTATGATCATGTTTCCGTATCTGATTGTATTTCTGCATCTTCTTTTATTATATAAATGTTGTGCATGACTACCGGATAGAGTAGGATATTCAGGCCTTTATGGTTCAGGATGTCCGTCATAGCCAGACCCTAGTTCGGCTCGTGACACTGTGCATCTTATTTGAATTGCAAGAATTACAAACTAAAGGAGTTTTTGAATCACAAAATGGAATTGAAAACTTTCTTAACAACTTATGTAAACTTTGACGATTTGGGTGCCCCAATCGTCTATGCCACAGGTCACTAGGAAGACAACTAACTACCAAATTTAATTGAGGTTGGAAAATACGTGTTGTTTCTTACGACCACTCATACAACCCATGTCTATTCTGCCCGCACACCAGAGGTGCCTCCGTAGTCAGATCCTTCACAACAAAATTAAATGGAAAAAATTCAATGGATGTTTTGTTATCATGATAAAATCTTGAGACAAAGAGAGGTTTTCTTTTAATGGTTGGGGCACAGAGGGTATCATTTAATTTAAAGATCTTATTTGATACACATTAGTGAGTGTTACCAGTGTGAGAAATTGGAATGGTATTACTATTTCCCATTGAGATCTCGTCGGGTCCATTGTAGTCCTGAGAAGTGGCTAAACTGCAAGCATCAGTTGTGATGTGATGGTTAGCCCCGGAGTCAACAATCCATGGATCTTGTTTTGGTAAAATCTAAGCAGCATAATTAGCACTTTTTTA